>NC_056729.1:1129479153-1129509153 GCF_019279795.1 Protopterus annectens
GCATGCTCCCTACACGTATCTTTGAACACCTGCACGTGCACTCAAATGGGACCTGTAGTCTTCCTCACTAGATGATGACCTGCCACAAATGACCTGTTTAACTATGAGTAAGAGAACTGCTATTGATTTCGCTCATATGAGAACAGTTCTGGAACAATGATACATTTACCAGCTGTAGAAAAGTATATAATAAAAAAGTGGGAAGAACCAGTCTCTACTAAGAAATCTTGTTTGTGTACTATGACATATACACAAAAAGATGGTGTTTATAACAATGTATGCAGAGGGGCTAATTTTCTTCTTGTTATTAAGGGTAGTATGCCAAATCTGCAGTGAAGCAAGGCAGAACTTGGAAACTGTGCAGACAGCAAGATAAATATAGGGGAGTTGAGAGGAAATTAGATGTCCTTAGGCAGGATAGCATCACAACAGACAGATGAGTTGGTGCCTAGAGTGCCCATGAATCTGTCCAGGATGCTGGTGGATTATTGGCCAGTACAGAACTGCTTGAGGACTGGAATGACTGGACAGCAGCATTTGTGGTACCGTTATACAAAGTGGTGATTAGATTAACTGCAGTGGCAGTGGAATGCCAAGAATGGCCTGAGATAAATTATGGTTTCCTTCCTGGGTGCTACAATCTTCAAGACTACAACTAGCACAGGTTCATGGCCACATACAACTGTTAGTCAAAATTTACTTATTTTGTGACTGGATTATAGGTAAACTTTGTAGAGGAGTACAGGTAGGCTTCAACAAGTTCTTTCACCCAGACCCAAATAGGCATCTCGGAGGAAAACTAGAGGAGTTGGGAGTTGGACCAAGGCAGAGGAATTAGATTGCTATATGGCTGAAAGATAGGTACAGAGGACTGTCATGAGAGAGACGTCAGTAATAAGGAAAATGACTAATCAAGTACTGCAGGCATTAGACCTGAGTCCAGTATTCTTCATAGCATCTTTCAGGTGTATCTGAAGGAACAGAGAACTGGATAAACCTTTTCATTGATGGCACAGAGATGTTTACCCTAGTAGAGCATGGCAAAGTAGTTGAGAAAGGATCTGAGAAGTGTAACAAAGTAGGCAGAATGATGCCTGCTGTAGTTCAGTCTAGACAATTTAAGTACTGCAGTTGGATCACAACGACCCTGGTGTTAAGCATCAGGAGAGAAACTGATGGCAACAGAGTAGGGAAAGGATCTTGGGGTGTTGATCCTTCCTGGGGGTAGTGAAAGCTACAAACAGAATTATTGTGTGCATGCCTTCAGGGAGATGACTTAAGAAGCAAGGAGACACACTTCTACTACACCAGGCCAAGTTCAGACCACACTTTGAGTTCTAGGTACAGTCCAGAAACCATACGTCAGACTGCCTGTAAGAAGTCAAGAGGAAAGCCACCAAAATGATCAAGAGATGGAGGGAAAGGTTAAGAATAGAGACTAGAAAAGTTCAAATTCTTTTTCCAGGATACCAGAAGAAATGGGAGAAAGACATATGAATGCTATGCAGTATCATATCAGGGAGATGCAAAGTGGTCATCATGAGCAGAAAGGATAGAAGAAGAAAGAGGGGGCACAGACAGCAAGCTGCAGGGATTAACTACTACTCAGCTATCCCTATGCACTTATTCACAGAGATTAATTTCTGCTCAGTGCCATAGTAACTGATTTCCTGTCATTAACAACATCCATGGAAGATGGTAAATCTGTTGTGCTAACACCCGCTGGGAAATACAGCTTGATCTTAAAGATCCTCCATTGAAGTTGATGCTTTAGCCAAGTAAAGAAAATTTTGCACCTATATTGGTACCTGTCTTACTCACTCCACCAATTATTTTAGGTGAAAGAGCTCTGACTCTAGATTATACAGCTTTGGATGAACCCTCTCCTATAACAGCCGTAGATGCTCCCACTACAATTTAACCAGGTACTAACTGTCTAGTGCTGTCCCCTGTCTTCATTTACTGCAGGCTGTTGTTGAAAATTCTATTTATTGTTACTTTGGAGTAGTAACATTGATTGTGATTGCTGCCTTGGCAAGGCCAATATACATACACTATTATGCTTACTGCATATGAACCTATTTTGATACCTATTAAGTTCAAAAGTTAGAATAGAAAACATACGAAAAGTCCTTTTCATTTGTCTTCTGATGCTTTGAAACAATGTTGTGCATCATTGTTAAAGTCCATCTTATTATGTTGATTATTTTAGCACTGTCGCCTCATAGCAAGAGATTCTCCGGTTCGATTCTTGGCTGGGGTGCCTTCTGTGTGGAGTCTGCATGTCCTCCCTGCATTCGTGTGGGTTTCCTCTGCATGCTCTGGTTTCTTCCCACATTCCAAAGACATACTACTTTTCTCCCTGGGCTTCCACTGAAAGTGGGCTCTGTCCCAATTGGACTTTCCCAGTAAACAAATGTTAAGTAAATATATAAATAAATAAATAAATAAAAAACGATGACCCCCCTTATTATACTTGCATTGCTTCCCACCTCAAAGCACAATTTTAATGAAACTCTTAAGTAATATCTGAGATATATTGGTATAATCAGCCCACTGTCTGAGATATATTTGTATAATCAACCCACTACAGTACTCTATTTGCCTAAACAGCATTATTTAGACATGCTACTTTTACCAGAATCTAAGGCTAGGAGTCAAGCCCCCCTGCATTTAAAACCTTTGAAGATTTGAACAAACATAGCAGTTAACACCCATATTCACAGGCTTTTGGCTTCTTAATTGGTTGATCATAGTCACAAATATTTTGAACTGAGGTCAGATCTTGCCAATAATTGTAAAGCTGACGAGCATGCTTAACTCTATTTATAACAATGATATGCACAGATGTCCTCCTCTAAATTCACCACCCTTCACGATGGACTTGAGCTCGCTGGATTGATTTAGTAAAACATTTTATACTTCCAGTACTTAACAGCAAGAGCTTTGAATTATTTTGTACACATGGTATCCTGTCAGATTACAAGGTGAGGGAGATGTAGTGTACAATAAAAAGTATCCCAGGCCGAAAGAAAAAGACATGTTGCAGGATTTGACCATATTTGCAATAAGAATGTAGATATATACCCTAAAATGCCTCTATCACTCTGTGAGAGCAGCAGGTGTTATAAACCATGTTTGGGTGAGGTCAAAGAAATGACCTAAATATATCAAAGCCTATTTATTAGATGTGCCTTTTACAAGGAACCTCATATTTAGACAGCCAGTCTCAGATTTAACTTTAGGTAGAAAAAGTAAAATTACTAAATCTTATCAAGCTGTATATCATCCATCTCCTCCAAATTTTCAGTGTAACTATCCTGCCTCCAAAGAGTATCTTCACAGAAAAGTAATGTCTCTGTAGGAGCCTTGTCTCCAAAGGTACAGTAGAGACTATCAGGCATCTTCTTCTCAACATCTTCTCCTAAGCAGCCATTCTAATTAGTACTGTAACTGCATACCACAGATGCACTTCCCTGCATTGATAAAGACTCAGAAAGGCAAAGAGAGCAAAGCACAAAGCTAGAAATATTAGGAAGTTTTATGCTATCTATATAACTCCCAACCAAGGCACAAGAATTGCACCGATCTTTACAGTGAAGTAAAAATCGCACCAGAGAGCTGGAAACAGAAGATGGGTAAACCCTTTTGTTATCACATACTGTCACATTGATGGCTCCACAAAAATCCATTGTTAATAAGTTCCATCACATCTGTACATTTGCATATTACTGACACTCATCATATTGATCACTGCTACAGTAACCCTAGCTATATGGGTTATATCCTGTCAGGAATAGAACTGCTGGCCAGCTTCCAAAGCTTCAGGGCATGTTCCACATGCCCAAACTGTCCTTGAGCTGCACTGACTAAAAGGCAAGACTGGGTGTGAAGCCCCTTAGAGCTTCAGTGCCACTGAAGAGTATACTCCTTTAAGGCTTTTGAGGACTGACGGTCAGCTTGTGCTTTCTCTTGTTGGGAAAATAAGTTCTCTTTGGGGAAAAAAATCCCATTTTTTCAAATTTATTGATATTTTATTATATTAGTCTTCAGGACAGTTACTTTAAAGCTAGGAGTATTGTGTTTAGTGGACTGTCTTGAGACTGTAACACACCTTTAAACAGAGCAGTCATTTTTTGTCATTTTAACTGAATACATATTTTCTGTGGAGAAATTGAGTTTATTTTCCTTGATGGGGCTGGAATAGTGTTTAAAAGTACTTTTTACTATGTTTTTTCAGTTAAAAAAGTAACTATTGTGGACTGGTAGTTTTACTGGCATTTGCAGCTCATCTTCCTTGGGAAAGAGGCACTATATTCAGCTTGACCATAGAATAGACTACTGGTCCCATGGTGAATCCATCTTCCAGCTATAAAAAGAAGCAGTTAAGCAAACAGCTTTTGCCACCACAGCAGGCTAGCAATTTGCCTCAGCCGCAGGTGGGTGACTCTGCTGTGGCCAATTGTTGTACCTTAGATCACTTATCTTTTAACTTGGATCTCTATGGTATAGCACTCACAGCCAGTATGGACTTGGGGTTAGCCACGTTCTCTGTGGCTGCTGGAGTCCCCTCAGTGGTCAAGGAAAAGATACTCTTGATGGTCCTGGAAGAGGGACCAGAGAAGGTTTCTCTGCTGTGCCAGAATGCTGTGCCCATCACTGGGGAAGCAGTTACTGCCATTAGTTAAACAGTTAACTCCATTTTTCCTATCAAAAAGAAACATAAAACCAAGCATGTATCTACTCCTCGTTTACTGGGTCTGGCTTAGGGGCTATTGATCCTTCTTGTAAAGTAGGTTCTGGTAAAAGAAAGAAAGAGGGATTCTTCATTTCCTGAAGAGATTCAAAATTCTGAATCTGAACAGGAAGATACAGGGACTGATTCAGGGTTTTTACCTCAGATTTCTGATTTAGGCTCAGAGGAAGGCCTAATTTCTAATTGTACCTGTGGAGGCTTCTTTTTCTCTGAGACTATTGCTAGAATGTGCCAGTGTTTTCAGTGGGAGAACACTGAGGTTCCTCACTCCTTCAGACAATAATGTGAGCTGTTACAGAAGGATTTCCAGAATCTATACTGATTCATCCTGTTCTGTCATCTTTAGAGGATGTGTGTTTGCGTTACTGCCTACAATTTTCCTATTAGTCAGTCAGCTGCCCTAAAATGGTATATAGGATGTATAAAATTCTTCAGTCTTATAAATTTGTATGCACCACTCCCAAACCTTACCCAGCAGCTATAGCCATAGTTGATCCCACTGCTGCTAAGCACTTAGTTATTTTCAATCCTACTCTTTCTGATAAGGATGGGAAAGTTATTGATAGGTACAGGAAAAAAGTATATACTTCTGTAACTTTGGTTTTCTGAATTTTGAATTGTCTGGTTCATATGTTAAAGTTTGTTTTGACAAGTTGCATAAGTATCAGGAATGTTTTATCTACATTTTCTTCTTGTGAGGAAACAAATGATTTTAAATAACTTAGTTTCTTCTTTTGCATAGGTCACTACTCATTGTTTGCAGTGTTTGTATGACTATTAATACTTCTTTCAAGGCTATGGCCTCTGGTACTGTGTTAAGAAAATCTGCATAGCTGCATTCTGAGAACCTTACAGATGTTGTTAGAATTTACATTTTAAATGTTCCCTTGGATAGAAATGCAATGTTTCCCTCTATTGCAGAGGTAATCAAAAAGTGTGATGAAAGGGGCAAGCTGATCCAAGGAATCTCTAAGATTTTTTCAGCTCTCCTTTTCTAAATTGTCCAAAGGATTTTCTTTTTCCTCTTCCATTTTTTGGTCCGAAAATAGAATAAACAGTCTCAACAGAATTCAGGTAAATAGACATTTAAGAAAGAATGGCAAAGAAGTTCCAAAAAGAAGTCCCTAACCTCCCCAAACAAAGAACAGTGCAATATGTCTGAATGACTATTCAAGGGACACTGTGACACACTCTCACCCTGGCCCCCTTTTTCCAGAAAGTCTTAATTTCCATTTTTCTCTTTGGCAACAGATTGTTTCAGACAAGCAGGTTCTGAATATCATTCATTAAAGATGGCAGTGGGAGGAAATTCCTCCTTTCCAGTGGGTCATTCCTCATCCTCCAGATCAGACTTTTTTGTTTCCACCTGTTCTTCATTTCATGCTGACCCAAGGACTGATAGAACCAGTTCCTCCTTCTCAAGAGATGAAGAGTTTTTATTCAAAGATTTTCCTGGTGCGAAATAAAGAAAATGCTTAAAGGCCAGTTCTGGATCTTTCTTTCTTTCCTGGACCTGTTTATGATAGTGACATCATTCAAAAATGATGTCACTTCACAGTTTGTTACCTCTTCTTACTCTTTCTAGTATGTAGACTTATATAATGCTTATCACCACATCCCTATTTATCCAGACTTCAGATGTTTCTTAAGGTTTTGCATATCTGGATCGAATCATTAATTTTCTGCATTAACCTTTAGACTATACACTGCACCAACAGTGTTCACAAAGCTCCAATTACAGTTCATTGCAGACTAGAAGGTATCCACAGTTTTCCATATTTAGATGACTTGCTTATATTTACAGAGTCAGGAATCTCTCTCTCTTGGGTGAGAGATCACTTACACAAGCTGGGATTCCAAGATAACTGTCAAAAGTCTTCCTTGGATCCCTCACATAGAATTGTGCTCTTGGGAAGTCAACTAGACACATTAGTTCAAAGAGCTTTTCTTCCAGAAGAAAAAATAGATCCTTGTTGCCGAGATTTTTCAGAGAAACTACAATGGAGTTAACGTAGAAGTCCATAGATAATTTCCTGGTGTCCACGAGTGGAGGCACCGGAGGGTCTGGAGCAGCAATGAACTCCCATAATCGAAATGGAGGTACCAGTCCACCAGAAGCTACATCAGCAGCATTCAATAAATGGGACGAAGAGGTGAGATATATTGGCAGCAAGATCCGTTTTCCACTGTTAGTAAAAGGAATGAGATGACAACAATGCCGGAGATGTGAGAAATGTATGAACGGGCTGAAAAGCTAAATATTCAAGGAGACAGCTGTGTTTCTTAATTTACAGAGCCTCGAAAGGTATTTAGAGCTCAAGGTGACTCCTACGGGACTCTGAGTTATAAAAAATACCTCCACCCCTTTTGACTTGACTTCAGAGGATGATAAACATTTTCACAAAAGGTGGATTGCTGCAGCCCATAATTGTAGCCTTGAATGGGTACGTATATTGGTGGAAAGAGATATTCTAAAGAAGCAGAAGTTATAGGAAGAAATAAAGGAGGTATGTAAGGACATTGTACATAAAACTAATAATGATACGTTGCAGCAATTCTTAATAAAGACTAATCAACAACTTCTTTCATATGAAAAAGAAGTTATAGAAAGGAAAAAAAGTAAATTATTAAGGGATTTACGTGATTATGAGGGCAAGCGAGCATTTCAGGTGTTAACCAATCCAAGGGCAAGACATCAGAGGGTGCAGTTTGAAGGAGGAAGAAACGTTACTAATAGGACTGGGCGTACTTATCCCTCAGGCGAGAGTGGGGCTTCGATGACAGAGGGTGAAACAGATCTAAATGAATACCCAGTTGTACCACCACCAGGGAATGGACAATATATGAAAACTCTTCAAGAAGTTCCAGGGAGCCGCAGACAGAGTTGGAATGGGCTAGAACAGAATAAGGAACAAGGAAATTACCGACGGACATTTAAACGAGGTAAATGGGACTGATTTAAATGTGACTGCAATGTTCAAACCAGATTATGTTGTTAACTTATCTGGGTATACTCTTACAGAATGTGAACTAGAAGTTTTAAACAGAGGCTTAAAGTTTGTACCTATTGTCTTACCAAGATTACATGAGTTAAATGGGGAAATTTTTTTTGTTTTAACCGTAAATTGCATCTTATGGATTATTTTAAAGGTAAAGAGAATTCAATAGAACTATACGAAAGTGATGTAAGTTTTGAGTTTGATTGTAGTGATGAAAGTTTTTTTTCCTGTCAGTCAAGTGAAATGGTAAATGCATATTGTAAATTGAATACAGAGAATGTTAAAGAAAAAAATGACTTTATGCCTCCTCAGAAAAATGAAAACATAAGACATTTTGGCATGTCATTAAATTACAGCATTGAAAAGGAACTGTATTCTTTTTTTAGAAATATCAAAATGGTTAAATATAGTTTAAGTAAAAGTGAATGGAAATGCCTCAATGATTTAAGTCAGAAAAAAGAACTAATATTTAAGCCAACAAAGGAGGGAAATTAGTCATTTTACATTATACTCAATACTTAACGATGTGCTATACACATTTGATTAATGAACAGGTTTATGAAAAGGTAGGCAGGGATGAATATAGGAAAGCAGAGGAGGAATATGTAGATTTAATAAACAAATGACACAGGCTTCATTATTTTTCTTATGAGGATGTACAATATAAGTTTAAGATTAAGAATACTTCAATTGCTCAATTTTTTTGTGTCCCCAAGATTCACAAAAAATTACTTAACCCACCAGGGCGACCCATAATTTTGGTCTGTGGATATTTTTTACATAATTTAACCTGTTTTCTACATCAGTATTTATTGCCAATGATAGAAAAATTGCCATCCTATATTAAGGATGTGTTTGATTTTTTGGATAAGGTTAGGGATGTAGTGTGGCAAGAAGATATGTATTTTATTGTCATTGATGTAGTCAGTTTGTACACTAACATTAAACACAAAGATGGGATTAAGGCTTTAAAGTTCTATTTAGGGGACACTCCAGTAATCCAGTATGTGTCGGATCTAGTTATGTTCTGTTTGAATAACAATATATTCAAATTTAATGGTAGCTTACATAGACAACTACAGGGAACAGCAATGGGAGTAGAGTTTGCCCCCACGTATGCCAATATTTTCATGGGACATTTTGAAAGCTGATATATTTATACAAATGATTTCTTTCTGAAATATGTGAATAAGTATTTTTTGGTTTATTGATGATCTGGTATTCATTTGTAAAGGTGGACAAAGTGAGGTAATGGATTTTGTTAGAAAATTACATGAAAATGGAGAAGGAATAAGTTTTGATGGTTTGCAGATAAGCAATGAAATTCATTACCTAGATGTAACCATCAAGGGAATAAAGGGAAGGCATTTAAAAACTAGTATACACAGAAAATTTAAATAAGCTAATTTTGGTTTACATGGATAAAGTTGTCACCCTCCACACACTATAAAATCCATTCCATATGGAGAATTCCTTAGGGTCACAGGGTTATGTAATGACCCGGTGGAAGTAAAGTTGGAGCTGAATGAAACTTTTAAAACATTTTGTGAAAGGGGTTATAACAAGGAAGAGGTAAGGAAGGGAATGGAAAAAGTTATCAGTAGAAGCAATAGCAAAAGGAGATATTAGGGAGAAAAATGAACAGGAATGCATATATTTCATATCAACTTATACCTTGTTCTCTGAAAAAGTAATAGACCAAGTTAAGTATTTTTGGAATATGTTAAAAAGGTATGTAGATTTTCTGCAAAATAAAAAGATTGGGATTTCCTTTAGATGATGTAGAGGCATAAAATATTTTTTGGTCCATGGAAAATTCAGGATGTCTTCAATGACAAATACAAAGGAAGTGAATATTAGGGGGACATTTTCTTGCAGCAAATGTAGTATTTGTAAATATGTAGTGAAGGATTTCATAAGGATCAATGGTAAGAAATTTTAAACTAGTGGTATATTTAATTGTAATACGGAGGGAGTAATATATGGCATAAAATGTCCATGTGAAAAATTCTACATTGGGGAAAGTAAGAGATGCTTCTCCAGTAGGCTGAAAGAACATGTAAGGGATATAAAAAAGAACAGACAAACTAGTCCCATTGCAATTCATTTTAATGAGTGTCATAATGTAAATCCGGAAGGGTTGCAAGCCACTGTATTATATAGGGTGGAAATTAGGGTCTATATTAGATCAGAGAATGCTTAAACAAGTGAACTCTGTTTGATCGACCTTATTTGAACGAAAGTTAGAAATATCGAAGCAACAGAAACTCAAATTTTTTCCTAGGGAAAAAATTTGGTTGTCCATTTATGTTGCTTCAGTATTTTCAGTGCTGTGGTGGAAAGTTACGGGTCAGATTCAGGTAAGTGTGCGATTGTGTGGATGTGAGTGTTAGGGTGGGTTAGGTGAGTTAGGGTTAGGGCTCGGGTTAGGTATGTGTGCGAATGTGTGGACATGAGGGTTAGGGTGGATTTAGGTGAGTTAGGGTTAGGAAGCAGGTGAGGTGAGTGTGCGATAGTGACGGACCTTAGGGTTAGGGTTTGGGTTAAGATAAGTGGATCGTTAGTGGTGTGTGCATAGTTTAGTGTAGGGTTAGGTTTCAGATTTTAGGTGTATGTGTGTGGATTTCTGTTTGTTTGGTGTGCTTGTGTTGTGTGTATGTGTTTTGGATCAGCAATTTTTTTCCTCTGACAGTTCGAGATTGTAAGCTTTCGCTTACATAAGGTCGATCAATCAGCGTTCACTTTTTTAAGCATTTGCTGATCTAATATAGACCCTGGAAATTAATAGTTTCATGACTAGTTATGAAGTGAAAAATTTATTAAGAAAAAAAGAAACTGTTAATTTTAAAGTTTGATACTATGTGCCCTAGGGGCTCGAATCAGGAATGTAGCTGGGAATGTTTGTTATGAGCTTAAATGAATGTTATGATTGTTTAATTGTTTTATTGAATAATTATATTATGAAATTGGTATATAAGGGAGGGGAAAAGAATATGGAGTTATACTCTGTTAAAGGCTGTAATAGCTGAGGCACTAGAGACTTTTGCATTGTTTTTATAAAAGTATTTTTGTTTGGACTTGACTGGCCTTCTGTTTGTGGTCACAATATCCTAGTTTTTTTGTGAAGTGGTTCCATTAAAAAATAGATCCTTATTTAAAATTTTTTCTAAGGTTTTCCACTCATACTTCTGTCACAATGCCTCAGGATTTTTTGGGTGTCCTGGCATCTGTGATTCTCATTATATCCCTGGCAGGACTCCTCACGAGAAAGATACACTGGTATCTGAAATCTGCTTGGTCCCAGCATTGACACCTTTTATTTTTTCAAATCTCAGTGCTGGGGTTTGTCAGAAAGTAAATCTTTTGATAGAGACAAAAGATATCCTTAAACCCAAGTCTCCCCTTCTTCCTCCCTGCTCCAAAGCCATCCATCACCACAGGCACGTTGGACTTTTCTTGAGGAGAGGTTTTAAGAGGAATAAAAGTGCAGGGGTATGCAGACACCAAGGACAGATGCAAGCACATAAATATCAAGGAGATGCTTGCTCTGATAAAGGCACTCATCTCTCTAAACCATCTTTGGCCCCTCAGGACCTCTTCCAAATGGTTTCAGGCAATGCCATAGTCATGTGGTACATTAACAAGCAAGAGGGAACCAGGTTGTACCCCCTTTGCAGATTAGCCATGTTAGCTTGGGATACAACTTCACAGTACTGTCTCACTCTATAGGCATCCTACATTTTGTCAGAGCAAAACTGTGTGGCAGACAAGCTGAGCAGTACCAGAGCAGACCCTCATAAATGGAAACTAGATCAGGGGTTCTTTCAACATTTTATCCATCTGTGGGGAGTTCCTCAAGTAGACCTTCTGGCCTCCTCTTTAGGCAATTGGCTGGCAAGATTCTGTTCTAAGACTCTGTGTCAGAAGGCCTGGAAAATAGATGCCCTTTGTTTTTGTTTCTTTGGAAAGGAATATTCCTGCATGCTTTTTCACCCTTTCTACTAATATCCAGTGTACTTCTGAAGGTTCATAAGGAATCCTTCAGCATCTTTGTGGTGACTCCCTTCTGGCCTAGTCAACTGTGACTCTCCGTTATTTTGGAAATGGCAAGGGGCAATTACCACAACTTTCCTCACAGACTGGATTTACTCACACAAAAATAGGGGTGTTTGATACACTTCGACATCAATCATTTTCAACTGACTGCCTGGATGATAAAGTCTTAATTTCTTTTAGACACCTGCTTACTGAGGATGTGCAACAGGTACTAGTGGAGTCAAGAAACCTGTTACTAGAAAATCACATAGAAAATGGAAAAGGTTTTCTGGCTTGTGCCAACAACATAATCAACACCCATTCAGGGTTAGTTGTTCTCTGGTTTTACATATTTGTGTGAGTTACTATCCTATCTCCTTTGTTATTCCTTTATCAAGGTTCATGTATTGGTCATTTCAGCATGTCTGTCCATAGATAATCATCTTTTAAGCCATACTCATGTCAAAATGATCGTGAAAGGAATTTTGCATAAGAGGATGCCAAGTAAACCACTGGCCCCCATTGAGATCTTAATTTTGTGTTAGAGAAGCTAACACTTGTTGCATTTCAGCCAGGTAATCTAGCTGACTTGAGGTTCTTAACATGAAAAACAGTTTTACTGACTGCTCTGACCTCTGCAAGAGAGGTGTTTGAGTTGCAAGCTCTTATGGTGAGTCACTCCTACCTCGTATTCCATAAGGATAGGGTTTCTTTGAGAACTAATCCTTCTTTTATGCCTAAAGTGGTATCCGAGCTTACTTTAAGCCAAAATATCCATCTTCCTGTTTTTTACTGAATCTAAAAATGAGGGGAAAGGATACTCCATACCATGGATGTCCAGAGAAAACTCGGGTGCTACCCTGACTGAGCTATATCTCTCAGATATTCAGATCAATTGTTTATTTCTTGTGAAGGAAAGAAGGGACAACCTGTGTCAAAACAGATTATTTCCAAATGGTTGTCTAAGGGTATTGCATTTTGTTATACTCACCATAACAAGTCATTTCCAGGCAGGGTCAAATCCCTCCCTACCAGGGCCTAGGCTTCATCTGTGGCTTTTTGGAAAGTGTTGGATTCTAGAAATATTCTAGAAGCTGCTACTGATTCCTCTGTACATACTTTTGCAAAGCACTTTAAGCATGATTCCTTCTCTCCAGATCAAGCCTTGCTAGGACCATTGGTCCCTGGACTCTTCTCCTTCCATATCCCAAATGTGGTTAGCTATGGTAATCTTTCTATACAGCTTAGGCTATTGTAGCAGTTATCACTATGATGACCATAGTACAGTTGGGCAAGTAACTTTACCATAACAGTAAATGTTTGAATGATCACTGCTACAGTAGCTACTCCCTCCCTCCACCCCTTTGTTTTTTGGTGTGTTTTTTATGCCAGTGTGTGGACATTTATATTTTATATTTCCTAGAATAATCCTTTCAGGGCTCAGCCTCCCTCTTGCTGCTAACAGGAAAGCTCTGAAGGGCTTTGTGCCCAAACTTATTTTTTAAACAAGAAACTTCTTTATTAAATGTTCATGTATGACATAGGCAATCTTACATTTATATAAACAAAAATAAACCATAATGACACAATCTCAGTTGCAAACGTTAGGAAAATTTTGAAAATATGGGATCAATACATGCAGAGGAGGAATGAGGTTTCAAAGAAGGCAGAATTTGAATGAGCTATGTAATGGATGACTGACAATGACTGGATATATTAAAAGTGATGTATAATGTTTGTAGCTCTGTGCCTAAACTTGTCTTTTATTCATCTCAGCTCAAATTGCTTGACAGTTTGGGTGTGTGGAAGGTACCCTGAAGCTTTAGAAGCTGGCCGGCTGTTATATGCTTGGCAGGATATAACCCATATAGCTAAGGATACTGTGGCAGTGATCATGCAAACATCTACAAGCCATGGTCTAAATCTAAATGCAAAAAAAATGCATTATTATTCCCTTTGGCAAAATGGAATTCCCTACAAATAACAATATTGACAGCACCCCCCCCCCCCCGAGTTCCAACCCAGTGGTGTGAGACTTGGGAACACATGTTGATAGCAATCTGAACTTTGACCATCAAATTTCAACAGTGATAAGGAAAACCTTCTATGTAGCACACCTCATAAGCAAGAGCATAGCATCCAGGTCAAGGGATGTTATAACTCCACTGTACTTGACCCTCATCAGACCACTAATAGAGTATAATGCACCCTTATGCATGTACCTCACCAGACACCTGCAGCAGCTGGAGAGACCGCGGAAGTGTCTCACTAAGAAAATACAGGGACCCCAAACCATGAACTACATGGACAGGCTGAAAGCCCTGTCACTTTACTCTGTATCTTATAGGCTGCTGAGAGGTGACTTGTGCCTGGCCTATAGGGCAATCTCGAACTCTACCCTAATGGAAATGTTGCATATCCACAAGTCAAATGGCACAAGAGTCATTCACTCTAGGGATCTCATCGTAGCTTGTGACATTAACAGAACATGCTGGAGAGACAGATATATCTCCCAGAGACTGCAGCCTCTCTGGAATAGACTTTCTGTTCACTTAAAACAGAGCTTTTCACTGACCCTATTCAAATGCAGCCTAGATATTTGGATGGGAGACCACAAATTTGCCCCTGGGGTGAATGTCCCTTATGGGCAAGGGTAGCCAGTGTTGATCACAGATCCGCTGTGTTCATAAATTTGTTCTGTAAACTACCCAAAAAGAACAAATAGGGACACTTAGGATTAACATGGCTAGGCTTGTAAAGGCTCTAGGGCCATTATCTTAGTAACCTCCTATGAACCTATATACTGTTATGGTAACTTCAATTTATACAGCTGTTCTTTATGAGGAATTACCTTTTTTGTAGTTTGATATGACAGAATTAGAAAATATCCATTTCCGGTTACTTGCTATATATGGTCGTGTGACTTTTGTAAAAATATGTTAGTTAAGCACAAATAGCATTTAGTATTTTTGCTTTACTATTGTGCAAATCTAGTACATAAAACAATGGTATAATTTGTCTATGTTTTACTTCCCATGTTTGCATGTACTTATGATAAACAGATATCTGTGATACTTGGATAGACGTCTTACTACTTCATATCCCATGATATGACTCCACAGAAAAGCAAGTCCTGTTGTTTAGTTTACTTTTCCTTGAAAGGAAAATATTATATTACTTTTAATGAATCTTGCAGAGAGACAGAACTAGATCCTAAATGGAATTCTATCAAAACAATATATGTATTTGAATCAGAAACCTACTTTTGCACCTTGTTTGAAAATAATGGCTGCATTTCCCTGCACATTTAAGGATGTGTCTAAGACCATGCATAAACATTTGATTTTTAACACATTTTTACAAAAATTTTGGTAAAGAAATGTTAGTTTGCTATATAGATGACTGGATATTACTGCCAAACAGAAAAGCAAACCTCAGAATTCTAAGTATAATAAGCCAGCTCAGGGCTAATCCCTTTGAAATTCCTATTCCTAATAGAACAGCTCAGTACCTTAGAGAGACGTTTAGCATCTAACAGTAACAATTTTTCTTAATTAGAGGAAGTACTTTACTTCTTAAGATGGCTAATAAGGAATTATATTACTATTAAAGGGGATTAGTCAAATTTATAGGCTTTCAGTTATTTTGAAATAGTGGCAAGCCACCAGAATTTTCAGACAATGATAAAGGTATTTGTGTTTCTGAAGTCTGTGTCCAGGTGTTTCACTAACAATCAGAATACTTATGCCATAGAATTACTACTCCATTATTTTTAATAGGAAGTCATATGAATTTAGTATGCTGGTAAGGTTCACATGACAGTAAGTTCTCAGATGGAATTAATACACATGTTGAATTTCAATGCTGCCTGAAATTAATATAATTTAAGTTTTTGTTTGTAGTGACAACTCAAATTCTTAGTGATATCCTAGGTGGAAAGAAAGAACATAGCTTCACAGTGATGTACTGTGACAGTGTGAGGAAGGCCTTGCATGTGATCCCCCAGCATGTGGCATGTACTTAAAATATTCTTACATTTTTATGCTTTTTCTCCCCATTGTATGCCAACCATTAGCTCTTTCCTCCAAGGAAGCTGTCATACAGACAGACATAAAGGGTTTTGTATCTAAGTTCTCTGATGCCAATCTCAGTAGCTGACCTAAGCACATACATGTGCCACAACCTCCCACAGTATTTGCATACTACCACACAGTGCTACCACACACATTCCTATGAGGTCTGCAGTCACTGTCTTGGAATGTCAAGCCTGCACCCCCCCACCCCAGTCCTATAGCCCTTGTTGTCTTACAAGCCACTGTTTACATGGGAAGAATTTATTTGACTGGGACAATCACTTCCCTTCCTTTGGGATGGGTGAGCTGGCATTAGCTGCTGTCTCCTACCTCCACCTACCTGACTATTCCAACATGTGAGATGTTAGTCAGACTTCAAGATTATATGTATAAATATAGTTAATAAGACACAGTCAAGTAATGGTCTTGCAGAACAATGGGTTTATTTTATTTTTCAGAATTTTCCGCATCAATTACAAAATTCAAAACATAAAAAAGAACAAAAACAGAAGCACACTGCCAAGCTATACAGAGTAGTGAGTAACATAATGCTTAGAAACTTGAGAAATGGACACAGAAAAAGTGAACTGCAGTTTAGATAGGAGGCTCAGCAATAGTTAGCATAATGGTTTGAGATATATAAATACACCTGTATATGAGTGCAAAAAGATATGCTCATATACATACATACAAGTATCCCAAAGCTATAACCATCAACTATCATCTCCAGTGCACTGATTGCCCTTCTATTTGCAGTCATACTTTATTTTTTCATCCCTATCACTGATTCTACTTCATAGGTTTAATTCATAATAACACAAACTTCAGCTCCAGTAGTATAGTCTCCGGACTTCTAAGTCCTAATAAGTTGCTCTTTAAACCAAGGGGAATAACTCCAGTACTGCTTTCTTTCAACCTGTCCAGTTAAAATTTATGTAGAAGGAAGTCAAAAGCAAAGAGAAATGTAATATTACATGGCCAAAGTCTATGAGAGATGCCTCAGATATTCCATATGATTGCAGTTAACTTTGTTGAATTTCATGAAAATGTGCTACCAGTCATCTAAAGCCTGGTCATGCACATCGAGCACTCTGAATCTGCTCCAGAAAACATGCTAGTCAAATTGCAGAGGTAATAAAAAACATTTAAAAAGGTCACTATGTATGGATGCCTAGCAGGCCTGCAGAACTGCACAACCAGTAGTAGGGTGTCCCCATGCCAGGTCCTGATGGAGGTGTGGGAGGACACAAGGGGACTAAACATGGTGCACATATTGCCACCCATTTCTCTGTAGAATACACTGATTATGACATAACAGGATACCAGGATTATAGCAAAAAAACTGAAGCACTGCATAACTCTGCATGACTGCCTTGTAAGCTAGCCAATTAAGTCAGAAACTTTCATTACTAAATAAAGCTATGATAAGTAGAATACAATGCACTTACTATTACTCACAACAGTGGTTAATCTGAGGCATCTCAGTGGCACATATCAGTAGCTGATAGATGGGCACATGTGATGAAAGGGAGCAACATGTTCTGACTACATGCTATCCATGGTAGACAGAACATCAATGGAATTAGAAAGTACATCCCCCTGTATTTATGCTGATGAGCCAAAAGACATTCACAGAATATAACATGCTGTGATTTCTTGGTTTCGGACTTGCTGGAGAAATACAACGCATATGCAGTGCCAGAATATATGCTGTTTAATTTTGACATGGTCACCTTTAAAAGTGAGAAATCCAACTTCAAAGACTTACAAGCCCAAGGATGAGCCTTGCATTTTTTTTACAATATATTTGGTGGCATATACAATTCCATGGCATAATCTCTCTTTTTGGCTTCAACAGCAGAATTCAACAGCATGTTAAATGCTCATAAGTTCATATGTGTGCACTAGGCTAATGGCCCTGGAGCCTTTACAAGCCTAGCCATAGGATTACCCTGGCATCCTGCCACCTGACCTTAGTTCCCAGTGCCTCTGTCGAGTAGAGCCACTGGAGTTATCCCCGGGGTGAATTTTCTATTTCCCATCCATTCAGCAAGATTTCTCTTGAAGAGGGTCAGTGAGGTGCTCTGCTTGGCATGTATGGGAAGTCTATTCCTTAGCATGGACAGTCTCTGGGTTATGAACCTGTCCCTCCAGTACATTCTGTTGATTGTGGTAATGTGGTTGAGGTCTCTGAAGCGTGTGATGTGGAGGGATTGGGATTTCTTTAGATGTAGCATTTCTAACAGAACTGGGTCAGACATGGCTTTGTAAGTCAAGCAGAGATCGCCTCTAAGTAGGCGATATGAAACAGAAAATAGGTTTTTTGAGTCTGTCCATATAGGGCAAGTGTTTAAGACCTAGGATCCTCTTTGTGAGGTACTTTTTTGGCCTCTCCAGTTGTTGCAGGTGTCTAGTGAGGTACATTTCCAATGGGGCATTGTACTCGATGATTGGCCTAATGAGGGAAGAGTAGAGGGAGACAATGGCCTCTTTCTTCCTGGATGCAAAACCCTTAGAAATGAGATGTGCCACATAGAAGGACGTTCTGACCACAGTGGCAATGTGGTGATCAAAAGAGAGGTTGCTGTCAACCTGTGTTCCCAGATCTCTTATAATGCCTTCTGTGTTCAGTGGACTACCATCAATGTGGTAATTCATGAGAACCAGGTTTTTCCCAAAGGGGATGACAACACTTTTTTTGGCATTGAGCTTAAGGCCATGGTTCTGACACCAGTCATTGGTCTCAGTGAGGCCATTCTGTAGGATGTCAGCACCACTTGAGGAGTAAATAATAGCTCCCAACTTGCAATTGTCTGCAAACTTTGTAAGCCAGAGTCCCTTCGTGTTGGCCTGGAGTTCAGAGAAGTAGATACCAAACAGGAGAGGACTCAGGACCGAACCCTGTGGGACTCCACTTGTGACTAGTCGGCAGTCTGACTTGAGTCAGCTACTTTCACACTGTGGGTTCTATCTGTGAGACAGTTTGCAACCCACCTAGTGATATAGAGGTTGATGCCTAGCTTAGTGAGTTTTTCTATGATTCCTGAGTGCGGAATGGTATCAAAGGCCTTGGCCAGATCAAGATAGGCTGTATGAACCACCTTGCCTTCATCCACAGCTCTGTTGACCGACTTAAAGAAGTCAGCCAAGTTGAACAGGTATTTTCTACCCTTCACAAAACCAAACTGTGTGGGATCCATAGTTTGGAGATTCCCTATATCCTAGTTTATTAGGTCTATGATGATGCATCCCATAGCTTTGCATATCAGACTTGTTAGGCTAATGGCGCAATAGTTCTCAGGGTCTGTAGTCGCTCCTCCTTTGTGGAGAGGGATGACAGTAGCAGTGCGCCATTTGGTAAGAAAATGCCTGAATTGATGCTGTGATTGAACAGGGCACACAAGTGAGGTGCCAGTTCACTCTGTAGTTCATATAGAACACAGCCAGGGATATTGTCAGGTCCCACAGAAGCTGTATTCTTGGCCTTGGACAATGCTGTTTTAACCTGTGCAGCAGTAATACTGGGTGCCTGGCAATCTACTGGTATTGTGATTGGTCCTTTGGGGGGTGGTGGTAAAGTTGGCACCGAATCTGTCGGCCAGTATTTTGGCAATATCTGTTGGCTCGGTATAGGAGGTACCATTGTGCAGTAGCTCAGAACATATCTGGGTGTTGCTGTGGAGATTCTTTACATAAATAAGGCCTTGTGTTTTTTTACTATCTGCTGCAATTCTGTTTTCATAGCTATCTTTAGAGGATTTGATGAGGGATCTCAACTTTTGTTGATGCTGATAAAGGAGTTTTTCCAGTTGTGGGATTTCACCTTATTCTGCACCAGTTTCCTCCGTCTGTTGTAGAGTTTGTTTATGACAGGAGACCACCAGATTGGCTTTCTTTTTTTTGGAGGAGAGCATCTTGGTTCTGTTGTGTTCGTACAGTGAATTGGTGTTTGATTCGGCGGATATGCAACTATTCTCCATTTGCATGGGTGCAGTGAAGTTAGCCACCTCTGTTTTTAGGAGCCTAAAGTTAGCTCTGGAAAAGTTTTTCATGGTGGTTACCTTTGCAGGGGATGGGGTGGGGTGGGATGGATGTGCATTTCCAAGGTGATTAGTTTGTGATTGGATCTAACCAGGGAGGAGCTGATTATTGGTGCAGAGCAGTGGTTACCCATGTTAATAATGACCGGGTCAAGGATGTTGGTACCTCTAGTGGGGGTAAGAACAAGCTGGTCCAGGGCATTGGAATCAATGAACTCCAGGAAACATTGGGCAAGTGTATTGGTACAAGAGTAGTTTTTCCAGTTAATGGAGGGGTAGTTGAAGTTGCCTGGTATGAGAGTGTTAGGTTGGGCCCTAATATTCTCCAGGGTGCTTAAGAACGTGGAGTATTAGTCTTGGGACATTGTTGGGGACCTATAGCAGGCTACGACCTGAATTGCTGTCTTATCCAATGTTAGCTGCACCTGAAGTATCTCTGATGTGTTATGTTGGGCTACCATTCTGGAGGTGTGCGCATCCTTTATGAATATGGAAACACCACTGCCTTTGGAGCTTCGGTCCAAGTTCTGGGGCTGAAAGGTTTGGAAAGAGTTATAGCCTGGTAGTGTAGGGGTGCTTTCTTCTGCCTTGAACCAGGTTTCTGTTACAGCACAAATGTTGATATTGTCCATTTTAAGGAGTGCTTCGAGTGAGTACATTTTGAGATTTAGACTTCTAGGCGTTGAGCAGCATGACCCTCAGATTGCATTTGTTTGTAGCTGTTATGGTGGTAATTTGGTCTTTGGAACATTTCCTAAAAAGACACTACAGGGGTGGCAAGAGCCTTGGCCAGTATCTGGAAGCCCAGAGGTGACAGATGCAGGCCATCTCTGGCAAAGCATCGAGGTTTGTCAATTATGTCATCCCAGGCAGACAGATACTGGATCCCCTTAGAATGACACCAGAAACTTTGCCAATTTTTGAAATCAATCATTTTCTGCTTGTACTGTGGTATCATTCTAGGTGATGGTAGGATGCTGCTCAGGACTAGGGTCATACCTGCCTGGGCTACATAATCCGAGAGCTACTCCATGTCTCTTTTCATGTAGTTCAGGGAGGTGCATCTCAGGTCATTCATGCCCACATGTACAATGACAGAGTCATATTTTTACCTGTGGTTGAGGGACCTGAGTGTGTGCGTTATGTGGTGGATCCTGGCACCTGACAGGCAGCTGACTGTTACTTTCTTCTTATTCAACCTAGTGAGTGGGACATCAGTGTACCTCACTATCGAGTCACCTATGAATATTGTGTTTGACATGCTGTTTTGCCTTAGGGGCTTTGGTTGAGTGGCACATTGTTTTGGAGAGTTATGTGTCTCGTGATTAGTGTTGTGTTGTGGTGGTCGAGTGTGTTTCTGCCTTGGAGGTTTCTGCTGTTTGGGTAGATTTGTGTTGAGAGCCTCCATGAAGATGGGTGTGTGGTTTGTGTTTTTATGTGAAGGCAGTGCTGGTGTATGTTCTGGAGGGCTATGTGTTCCAGGTGGTGTGGTGCAAATGTTGACCTTCTCCTCTTGACCAGCTATTCCTGTCTTGGCTGGAGAGTGTGTGGCTTCTGATTTGGATAAATAAGTGCATCTCTCACATGTCTGAGTGTTGGGAGGTAAGAGGAGAGGGTTGTTGGTGTAGATGAGGCAGTTGCTGCAAGTTCACCAGGTTAATAGGAGAAAACACAGGGAAATGTAGACTTGTCTTCCTTTCCCCATCTGAAATGCCAGTGGAATTTGCAGAGTGGTGGACACTGTTTTTAAAGTCATCTGTAGCTGTTCTCAGCTGTGTGGAGGACAAACTTATCTTGAGCAGTAAATATAACTTTGTAACTCGGTCATACAAAGGCTATAAACTGGCAGTAGACTTCCTTCTGGACTTTTGGAGTGCATCTGACCTCTGCGGCAATGGGATTTTCCAGAAGTCAACAATTCACAGAGGTCTAGTTTTGTGGGCTGTCATTCCTCCTTGGAAAATGACATGTAGACTTACTTGCTATCTTTTATGTTCTGCAGGGAGGACAAAGATATGTAGAATGTATATGGAACCAGATCTCAGAAACACAGAGCAAAAATAACTGCTTGAAGAAGGAGTATCTACAGAATGCAACTATATGGCATTTCTTTACAGTCTTGCTTTCTTCATAAAGCTGTAGCTGTCTACTTGCATGACATCCACTGATTTTTGAAGCATAGAGCTTGTTTGCTTTTCACCCTTATGTTGTTATTTTTCTAGGATTATGTGCGTTTATGTAACAGTTCTATGAATTTTAACAGATTTGGATGTTTTGGAGGAAGGTCAGCTTTGGTGGAGGTGCAGCACTGCTGGCGTACATGAGTTATGTGTCTGGTCTGATTCACGGCTTACCATCTGTGTCTTGTGGGTTTTGTACCCTCTGCCTGCATCTGTTCTCTGTATATCAGTCACTGCTGCATGTGTCTATCTGCTGAGCTCGGCACTACGATGTCAGTGTTCCGGCAACTGCAAAAACCTCCACCTGTGCAACACTCCTGTGTGGCTTTCAGTGTCTGGCATTTGTAGTTCTCACTGCATGTTTCCACTATACATGTTAGTAGTATGCCATCTCTGAGTGGTCCTTTGCAGTCTTGTGAATCTTTTTTGAGCTTATCTGCATGCACTACTTGCTTCTCTTAGCTCCTACCCCTGTACAGCTGTATATCTTTCTTGCATCACTGAGGCTTTCCTATAACACAGCACTCCTCTATATGCCTTAACCATCAGTAAAGCTGTCTATCCATGGCACTTGACTTCATGGTCCATGGCTTTTGATATTGTTGTCCTTCATGCTGCTGAGTCATCCTTCACCATTTTTGCAATCAGTGGGTTGAATATTTACTATTTTCCAGAAGACCAAAGTGCTGACAAAATTCTTTAATTTAAGGTAATGTTTCTAGCCTAATAAACATCTGCTTGTGTTGTATATGACTTATGCTTAGCATCCCAGAACTCAGTTGTAACTTCTTTAAGCTGTTCTAAATGTTTATTGAGAATTTCATTATATTCCTTAGACTTCTTAAGAGAGAGCTTAGTAGCTTAAAACCAATAAATCATAAGTACAATATAAGGGTATAGTTTGGCTACACTTTAGAAGCACATCTTAAAAAGATTTTAGTAAGATGTCAGCGCCTTATGCAGCAGTGGCCTCTTCAGCTCCCGTTGTTGTCTCATGCTTCTTATAGAAATTGTTAGCATGTGCCCGTTGTTTTTTGAAGTTGCTTGTGACTGAGTGTAGAGTGAGAAGCTGCCTTGGTGTCAGATGATGTCGGTGGATCAGCTGGATCAGTAGACTGTTCAGATTAGCTCGGGTAGCTTGGAGTGGCTGGAGTGGTTGGTCTAGTCATGACTGTTTGGGCCTACATGTGGAGAGGTGCGACGAGTGTCGGATGGTGTCAGATAGTATCGGATGGTGTTGTGCTGGATCTGGACCTCAATTTAATGGAGGAAGTTGGGCAGTTGCTGGTGTGGAGATGAGGTTGGTGGTGGAGTGGTTGGTGGATTGTGATAGTGGAGGATGATGAAGACTATGATTATTGCTCTGGATGAGGAGGTGGAGACCCAATTGTCTGCTGGATGTGGGATGATCTGGATTTTTGATTTTTGTTGGGTTGTTGAAACTGGACTGAGATTGCCGGTGTGGAGATGGAGCTTTGGTTGGCTTGGACTCTTTGTTTTGTGTGTGTGTGTGTGTGTGTGTGTGTGTGTGTGTGTGTGTGTGTGTGTGTGTGTGTGTGTTTATGTGCTTATGTTTATTTGTTGAAATGGTTTCATTCAGCTGTACACTTGTGGTCATATGGTCTGAATGACAATAAAGTTTTACTTGGTTACTTGATTTTACATGATTACATGGTGGTGGTGCTGCGGTAGCATTGTCGCCTCACAGTAAGACAATGTCCGATTCGAGTCTCAGCTAGAGCGTCTTCTGCGTGGAGATATGCATGAATGGGCGTACCTTCATTAAAGGTTGTGTGTCAGGGCTGGTAACTCTGCACGTAAAAATCAGCCACCAATCATTAGCGGCCCGGAGTTCCGCTGTGGTGACCCCTAACCGGGAAAAGCCGAAAGACACAACAACTTCATTATTTGAAAAATAAACCTGATATGCATAAAAAATGAGGTGCCTGAAAAATATCCAACTAACTGATTTGGTCATTAAAAAGGCTGAAACATGCATGTCTACAGCTTGAGGGATTGGGCTTTATTGGCCTGAGTGTAATAAAGTAAAATGTCATGGGCATTTAGAAGCCATGTAGCTGGAACACTGAATGTTCTTTAGGGATCATTTGCATGTATATCCCATGGAATTCCACTACAAGGGGTTTACGGTATTACACAGTGAAAACTTTTGCTTCTCTGACATTTTCTTTGCAGTATTAATACCAAGGACTGGAGAAATTAGCAGTATTGATTGTGCATGCATCAGCTCCTAATGGATGTTTCAAAACAGATGAGTTGCGTTCATCACAAACCTGACATTTATTAATACAGCTATATCAACTACAATGAGTAAATCAAAACGGAGTCTGTAAAAGGTTGCAGTTATAAACCTGAACTGTATTGGACAGGAGTGAACACTAAGAGCTTGTGTACATGGGCTAAATAGCTGAAATAAGGAGAAAGTATAGAGAAGTTGATATCCCAATGCTGAACCGTTATTTCAGCCATTGGAAACACTCCCAACAAGCAACCCAGAGATAGAGCACACCTGAGATTCCAGACAAATGATCATTTTGCCTATTTCCAAATAAGCTTCCTGTTCTGCAGAACACCACAGAATGCTACATTTAAAAATTGACTGTATTTTGAGTGTTTTATGCAGACAGAATAGCACTGTTGCTACAGAGAATGGCCTGGCAACGTAAGCACCTAGAGGCTTGCCTTCACTATAAACTTATACCGAGAGGCATGCGTATATTAGTTATTATCCCCTGCTTTTGAAAAAATGGCAGGACATTAATATTGAAACAAGTTACAAGCATATGAAGCTCTTAATAGAGTATTTTGAACCACTTGAAGCAGAACTGATCTCTAAGGTAAACGATCTTAACACAGACCTTAGAAAAAACTTTTGCCATTCATCTTGTTCTTTGAAATTAGACAATCTATATAATCAAGTAAACACATATGCTGAAGCTACAACAGATTAAAACTAAAAGCTCCATTGATTTCAAGATTTCTACTGGCAATGTGTTTAATCACAGCATCGGATGCAATTGGTTTAATAGCACCTGAGCCTGGCGTTGCTGCTGACACGTCACACGATTCTTTCACCACACCACCTGAGACATTTGCTTCGGCTACCAGTGTTTCGCTTGTTTCAACGCCACTTCCGAACCAGGAAGCAAATAATGCAGCAAAAGCCTCAAGAACTGCCACGGGAGCTATCAGCAAAAAGAGCAACCATGAGAATAATCCTTTTTTACCTCTGCCCATCAGGAAACAAACATTTCAAAAAGGAAGAAGAAACAGCTGGGAGAGCAGGAAACGCAAATTATCAGGCGAGATGAACACTTATCAGCCGAGAAGGCAGAGACAGTAAGCACGCTTTTTTTCAATTTATCTGACTATGTCTTGACTGAAAGTGATATTGAACTACTGAATAACGGTCTCTCCTTTGTCCCCTCAAGAGGGAGCACAATGTCTGACTTATTGATTGACTTGCGTTCTTTTGCTCGAGCAGTCAGTTTGAAACTGCTCTTTCACAAAGACACTAATAACTCTATACCTAATATGGCCAGTACTCCAGTTTATAAGAAGAAAAGTTCTTTTACACCTGTGATGCCTACTCATGTAGATTCATTTGTGAAATTGTGTGAAGCAGATTTTTATAAGTATTTTAACAATGATATTAGACATTGCGCTTTTTTTAATATGTCAAGCAGAAATATATACTCATTACAAGCTCTGCAACATGATGCCTCACTTACTTTTAGGCCAGTTGACAAGGGAGGAGGCTTAGCCATTTTTAATACGGCAGATTATAATACTTTTATGATTAATATGTTGGAAGCTGATAATACTTATGTTTTAATAGATGAAGCTAAGTTTGATCTCATTATTAAGAATATTAGGGATGATATGTATGATATGCTTATGTGTTGTCAGATAACTGAGACTCTATATGATTATTTTCATGTTGAGCACCCGGTAGTACCTGTCATTAAAGGGCTACCAAAAATGCACAAGGGGATCTTACCACCACCCATGAGACCGATAGTGTCTGGTGCTAAATGGGTTACCGAAAATATATCTATTTTCTTAGAGAAAACGCTTAGACCACTTTTGGAAGCCATACCCACGGTCCTTAAAGACACATACCAACTTATTAATTATATAAAGTCTTTGGACTTTGATTTTATACAGAATACACATCTTTTAATCACAATGGATGTGCAAAGTTTGTTTACCTCAATCCCTAATGAAGCAGGGATTGATGCCATCCGTGAATTACTACAATTCCATCATGACTTGAAAGGAAATAAAGCCATCATGATATGTCAACTATTAGACATAGTACTAAGTAACAATGTGTTTGTTTTTAATGATAAACTTTATCTTCAGTCTTGCGGTGTAGCCATGGGAACACCGTGTGCAAACACGTACGCAAATTTGGTTGTATATCACTGGGAACTGAACCATGTTTTTACACACCCTTCTTTCAACAAAGTGGTACTATACAAACGTTTTGTTGATGATATTCTGATTGTTTGGGATGGCTCCATTAAAGAATTCCATGATTTTAGAACTCAATTAGAAACCACTACCACTTTTTTGAGGTTTTCAATTGAAACCTCTTACACATTGGTTAATTTTCTGGATACAAGCATCTCCATCAGAGGAGGGAAATTAATAACCACACTCTATAAAAAAGAATGCTGGAAGAACACAATTTTGAAATACAACAGCATGCATCCCCGCCATATATTTAAAGGCATCTTGAAAAGTCAATTTGTTAGACTTAGTAAAATATGCCTTGACAAGCAAGATTTGACTAAGAAAGCTGATGAAATGGTGAATATGTTTCTATCAAGAGGATATAACCATGATTTAGTCATGGAAGTCAGAAACAATACTTTGCCTTCAGAATTTCTGACTCCGTATGAAGCCAGAACTAACTACCAGGCTGTCAATTTTACAAACATCAATCACAAACTCAATTATACTGAAAGAGTTTCATTTATCACAACATACACTAATGATTTTATGAACATTAAAAGAATATTAGCTAACAATTGGAGAGTTTTAACGTTGGATGAACCTACTAAAAGCATAGTAGGTCACTCTCCACATATGGTTTATAGGAGTAACCAAAACTTAAAATCTCTGTTATGTGACAGAAAGCCAAGATTACTTTATAATAATTTAAACAATAATGAACTTCCTGGAACCTACCCCTGTTACAGCTGTAATTACTGTAAGTTCATTACCAAAAATCAAGTTTTTGTGCATCCAGAACTTAACTTCACATTTACACCCAGGTTTAGAGCTAATTGTGACACCTCGGGTCTAGTTTATCTAGCCACATGTGAACATTGCAATGCATTCTATATAGGCCTCACAAAAAGGAAACTCAAGAATAGGATATATAACCATCAATATGATATAAGGAAGAAAAATGAGCTGAATGCTTTGGCTAAACATGTGATTTTGAATCCATCGCACTCTTTTGTGTTTAGGGTGCTACAAGTGGTAGAAGTAACAGAACGAGGTGGTGATTATCCAAACCAGTTAGAATTAAATGAACTTAAATGGATACTTAGATTAAGGGGCCACTATTCGCCAGGTCTGAACAGTTATATCAGTATTAGATCCTTTCTAAATAATCGAAGATGAGTTTAAACTGAAATGGATAAATTTGTTCAGTAGCTTTCAACTAGTATTCATAGTTAAACAATGAATTATATATTTTTTCATTTTAGAATTTGTTTATATATGTTTATATATATATATTTTTTAGTCTGTTTTTGTACTGACTTTTTGAATACACAGTTGTTTTGCTTCTATTCGAAGTTTATTATTTCATGTATAAAAGGCTTCACTCAAAGAAATTCATAATGGACATCAAATTTTAAATTTTATATTTATACTCTATAGTCATACACATTTCATCACCTATATTTATTCATATTTATTTATATATATACATTTATACATTTTCATACATTTTCAATTCATATAAATATATTTACATTTAAATTTAAATTTATTTTTAGAATGCCTACATATGAAATTCATCATATCTCATTGTCATCATTTTTGTATCTATTTTATATATAGTTTTTATACATATACTCATAAGTTTACACACATATTTATCTATTTATTTATTTATTTATTTGTCTATTTATTCATACGATGTTTTAACAACATGTTTTATATTTGTACATACATTTCATATTTAATTTAATTCTATTTTAGCATGTAATACTGGAATAAACCTTAAGCTTTTGAGTCATACAAAACACAGCTATATTAATGCATTTCAAATGAACTGTACAGCTTCAAAAGTTCACCAATTGATTTAAATCCTGAAGTTTTTACATATAAACACTTACCGTGGTTACACCTTATGACATACCTCAGAACTAAGAAATGCCAATATGGCTTTTGATGAATTATTGAACATGTTTGCATTTATAGCTTTATACTTTGTTTAAGAGTTAGTTATCATGCTGCAATGTTTATAGAAACAAGTTTTCTCTGAAGCTTTACGCAAAAAAACATATGCCATCATTTCTATTTATTAAGTTTATATGTATTTTTAACTTTGGCATGAACTTTTTGATATATACATGATGTTTCATTTTGATTATTTTTTTTAATTATTGAGTCACTTAGTCTATAAATGCAGCTTCCATTTTAAATATTGAATGTCTCAGACCAGTTTTCTAAATGTGTTTTTAAATGTGTTTTTTCTGTGGCTAATTGATTAATTTAATTCATCTGCTGATAGGTTAAGCCTCCCTATAAATTCATTGATGCTAACATTTTCAAATTGTCTGATGAAGCGTATGGTAGCATAATTACCTTCTGTTCTATTTTAACAATAAAAAGTTAAAAATTGTTACGTGGCAGAGTCGGAAGTTTTTATATTATATACTGTTGCTGGAACCATAATGTTAGTTTACTTCCCAGCTGTTTAGACAAGTTGACTATGACAGAGGTGATATGCTAAGCTTGACACTATTTAATTTTAGTGAGATATGGTCCACAAAATAATTTGTTATATATTTCATAGAAATGGAACTGCAAGCCTCTTGTATCTTGCATGATTTGTCCAGCGCAAATTGTGTAATACATGTCTCAAACATAGAGCAGGTCCCAGGTGGTCACTGAAATATGGGCAGAGAGCTTTAAAAATGGGGAATTCTGCTCTAATTTCAGTGACTGTAGCTGTGGTTCTCAGAAGTGTAAAACTGCATGTGGAAATATGGTGAATTTATACTATGACTGAGACTGCATAATCTTGGAGTTTAGATGGTTCTGACCATCACCAAGATGGATGAGAAAAAGACAGGGGGCTCTGAGCATTGCTGGGTCACTAACAGAAGGGATGAATGGTAGTTCTGATTAATGAAATACTATACAATGTGGGTTCGGTAATATCAACTGACTACTAGACTTGGAAGGGTGCACTAACTGCTTCTAGGTTAAGTCAAGTGATTCAGTTGCGAATCCCTGTTAGGATATTGGTAGATTGTGGGGGCCACTGATACTGATTATTAAAGCAATGCACAGAAAGACAACAACAACAGGAGGTTTGGGTCAACATCACTAACATGCTGTTCTGATGCCATCCATATAATTTACCTGCAATGTGCTTTTCTAATCATGCATGCTGATGCTGTTATGTATTATTAAGTTTTACATGCCTTTTTTTGGTGCCCAGGTTATAGCTGAAATTGTCCCCCAGTGGATTAGGATATTATCTCAGTAAACAAATTTAAACACACAAACAAATACATATGTGAGCATACTGGTCAGAGAGGCACCAAAATATGTCAGGTTATGGTAAACCTGCTACTGTCACTGGATGACTGGTAGAATACATCTGCATTGTTAGCAGTATACTCCCATACCCTTTCCCGCAGC
>NC_056729.1:1129514153-1129766653 GCF_019279795.1 Protopterus annectens
AAAGGGACCAAAAATTAAAAAAAACAAAGATAAATATAGAACTATATATTTACATTCAATACATTTGGGATTTGATAATTTAACTATTTGTCTTACCTGATTTCTCATCAGACTTCCAGTTTAGAAAAACAAATTCCAGAAAACCTTCTTCAAAAGGTAACATTGCTTTCTACTTGGTGTATATCCTGCTATCACCCTTTAGCTAATAAATAACTGCTCTTCTGACTTGATACTCCTGGATAGATTTTGCTCAACCACTAGCTAAAATAATTTTTTTTTTTTTACTTGCATCAGGGTCTTTGTTTAACAATATTCCAAGGACAGAAATCAGGTGCACACCAGATACCTCTTTCATCCTAGTTGCTTAGCTGTGACTAGCAGCAGAACTGTATATTCCTCAAATGAGTCAAGCATTTTTTCTCTGACATTCTTTGACATAGTTACTCAGGGTCTATATTAGAATGAGTATTTAACAGTTTGAATCACTAAAGGTCGACCTTTAGTGATCGAACCGTTAAAACATCGAATGTTCAGAAAAAAATAAAATCAACAAAAAAAAAAAAACTAAACGGTGTAGGCAGGGGGGAAAGCCCCCTGCACCCCCCCACACCCCCTGTTACTTAAATATACCAAATCTGAGACCGCACTACATTGAAATAAACAGAAATCCCCCCTTACAGAGATTTCCGTTTACTTATTCGATGTTCTGCAGTTTTGCTATTCTCGTGTCGACAATGTCAGATTCGACATTGTCGGCTTTTGGGAATTTAATATAGACCCAGTTACTCATGATTCATGAAATACTTTTCTAGTCAGTAAGGATGAGATATAGTATATGCTATGCACTAGTCCCAGACTGTTTTCTTTCTTCCTGATAGATTTTACATAAAGTGAAATTTAAGAAACAAATCCTACCATAATGGTTTCATATTTAAAAAATGTGCATTTAACCCACAGATCACCAAGTGAAGAAGCCACCTGCTGAAAGCAGGTTTAGAACTGTAATCACTGATGCAGCCTCCTTTGGCATGCTCCTAGCACTGCATTTGATACTTGCTTTTCATAGAAAACAAACAGCTAGCAGTCCTATTATCATGTGCTAGACAAGATGCTGTTGTTAGGAAATACAAATCATACTGGATTAAAAGAGTTATTTCATACATGCTGATTCCTTTGAAGTTTAGTAGCTGTAGGACAAAGAGCGTTGTGTGTACCTGATTCTTGCTATGCAGCTGTGCTTCTTTATAAAGTTGCTTGACTTCTGTTTCTCATAATGGTTGTAAGTTTGATGTACTCTGCAGGCCTTAATGGCAACTTGTAAAACCTTATCATTTCTCATAAAATAAACCTTATAGACACAAGGAGAATACAGCTATTTTTGACAATACAGTTATGTTAGTTCTTATTCAGAAAATGTTACATACTATGAAACTGATTAAGTGGTGACATAATTAGCCCCAGAGCCAGTCAATGAAAAATACAATAAAATAAAAATTCAGGACATAATACCACTTCATAATTTAAACGACTTACCAGAATTAATGAGGCTGTTGATTAGTAGATGCAGGTACTTACAAGACTTGCAATGAAAATAAAATGAATTACAACTTTAATTTTATAAATATTCTTAACTTATTGGATGAGTGAGAGAACCCCTCTCTGCCAGCAGTTAAAATACACTCTAATCTCTCAGGGTAAGCTTTTTTAAAAGACTCCCCTCTAGAGAGGCCATGTAGAGAACTTAAATGCCCACCATAAGATATAACACTTCTCGTTAAGCTGTGGAGTCTTGTCCTTTATCAGTTATTTCCTTTTATTTAGAATAAACACTGACACAGGTCAGCACAGGAATACAAGGCAGCGGATCTCTGTGTTCATAAGTTCTTATTCTTCTTCTACTTCCTGTAGCATTTTTGTTATTTGCTCATAGGTTCATAGGTCAGTATTAGGATAGTTCCCTTTGTGTGCCATTTTAAGCCTAGCCATATTCCCTTTTTGTGATCAAAATAATCTCTCCCATTTGGTTAGACACCGGTTTTGTCCAACCCGTGGTCACTAATTATATAGTGCCCCTAATGAGAATAACTGGGATCATACCATAGATAATTTCAGGGGTGTATGCATGGAATAAAGCATTTAGGAGCTGCCTCTGTTCATTAGTAGTACAAAGAGCAGTCTCAGGGTAAATTTAATGTTTCCCATCCATAGATCCAGGTTGCAACAGAAATGAACTTTGTTTTATTTGGCTGGGGAGTCTGTTCCAGAGCAGTGGTATTCTCTGCAAGATATACCTGTCTCTCCAAACCATTTTGTTGATGTTGCAGAAGAGATTTAGATCCCTAGACCATGTATTTCTAATGTCACTTGACTTGCTGTTGTGCAGTAAATTCATCAGTAATGGTTTGAAGGATGCCTTGCATGTCAGACACAGGTCACCTCTTAACAGTCTGTAGGACGTGGAGTATAGTGACAGGGAGTCTGTCCATGTAGGACATATCCTTTAGCCTTTGCATCCCTTCAGTAAGGTACCTCTGGGGATGTTCCAGTTGTGGCATGTGTTCAGGCAGATACATGCCAAAGGGTGCATTATATTCAATGACTGGCTTAATGAGGGCTGAGCAAAGGGGTCAATGACAACCTTAGATCTAGACAAAATCCTTTTCTTTACAAGCTGTGCAATATAGAAGGACTTTCTTACAACAATGGACACACGTTGGCCAAAAGTTAGGTCACTGCCCACATAAGTTCAAAATCCCAAACAAATGGGTCAGCTTTTAGGGATGTATTGTCAATGTGGTAGTTGCCTGGGGTAGATGACTTCCCAAAGGATACAATAATGCTTTTTGTTGACATTTAGTTTCAGTCTATGATTTTGACACCAGATATTTATTTGGGACAAACCTTCCTGCAGAATGTCTAATTTTAGAAGATAGAACAACTATACTGGTAAACACTATAATATAATAGCTACTTAATAAAGAAAGTTAACCTTTTGTAAATTAAATTTTCTATGACTTTTAATAAAGAGCACTCTGCTGCAGGGGTGTACACAGGATCTTTGAAATTATAAGCCAGGTTCCAAAATATAACCTCAACCCCCTACTATTAAAACCCCATTCCTACCCCAAGCAATATATATGTTTCTGTCTTGTATACATTTTCCCTACAGAAACAAAAAAATCTGATTAACTGGCTTCAGCAAAATTCCCACATAGCAAACAATGCATCAAAAAGCTACTGGAATAGGTCATGAACATATAGTATTTTCTTTTTGTTAAAATTAGATTTGAGCATATCTAATTCCAAAAATAAATTATTTTTAAATCCTGTAAGCATTGACATACATGTCAAACTGTAAGCTACACCCATGCTGTTTATAGTTCATTTTTTGAACAATTTTATTTAGAGCTTTTGTCAGTACTATAATGAAAAGAGACAATAGCAAGGTTAAGGAACACCTATAACAGTGACGGTCAGTTTAACACACATTCGGACACTGAACCTATTTGCAAAAAGCTGTGCTTCTACATGGTTCGCAAACTTACACACTGTTCCCCTATGTGGATATTGACCATCATGACAACTGAGATGAATTTTGCATGTCTTCTTCCTGTCTGTTTTATCCATGCATTTTCTTTTGTATTACTGCTTTCATTTCATTTCATTTTGCCTTTCTCATTACTCATCTCTCTTTTAGGTTCTATTTTACTGTGTACTTTGTTCCTTCTTTCTGTTTTGTTTGCTTGGATTTCTGATATGCCTTGAGATAGTGTATACTCTAGTAACTAGACTCATTTCTGTCTAATAAAAATCTTTCTCCTCTAAACATAACGATGTATGCAGACAACCTGTTCATGCACTGATGTCCCTGCTGTAAAACTACAAAGCAAATTACAATCTAATTTTTGTGAACTTTGGCACTGGTCTTTGCAAAACAGATCACTAGCAAACACCAGTAAATCTACAGTGATAATATTGTAACTGCACATTAACAACAACAACAAAAAATAAATAAATAAAAATAACAAGTGCAACTCCTAGAATGCTTTTTACATCTTTTGGTCCTATTGTGAGATCAGAGTTGTGCAAGCAATTTTTCTTTTTTCATACTTATCTGTCCAGGAATGTTTTTTAGTCCAGTAGCAATGACATCAGTGCAATATGATGGAAGTCTTTGGTTTCAGTCCGAAATAAGAATTAATATTATCCTTTTACTTTTATGATTCTAATAGTGTTTAAGCAGAGGGCTTCTTCTATATTTGGGCATGTGTGTTTGTAAATTGATCAAATTCTCCTTAAAAGAACATCTAAATAAAACCTGGATATGTTCCTGCTCTACTCCTGGCTAACATAAATTTGAATTCTCCTACCCCTGGATGACACAACCAGCTAAATTCCTTCACTCCTATTTTTGTCACCTACCGTCCCTACCCTTCCTCCTTTCATATACACAAGCTTTCATATACACAAGCTTTCTCTAAAATCTGTCTACCCTCAACCCTTTTTCTAAACACTCCTTCTCTTATTTCTCAGCTATCCTAGCTCTGCTTGATACTTCTTCGTCATATCTCAGAATTCCTAGCTCCTTTCGCCCCAACCTAGCTTTCTTACAAAACTTCTCTGAATCCCCCTTTTTATATATCCTTACAGCTGACTTTCCTTTAAACACCTCCCTACACTGTTCCCGCATCTCTCGGCAATGTTTCTGTCCTTCATTCAAATACTGACTAACCTGTAGCAACGATCTTTGCTACAATATTACTATTGGTTTGATCTGCTAACATAATGTACATGCTGCTCTTTAACATATCCCAGTCTCAAATTACATATATAACTGAATTGTAACATCCAACATTCAATGTAAAATGATAAACTACCTAACCTCTACATAAGTGAAGAAATAGTAATGTGTATGTACATAGATGTCTGATTGTAATAACTTAAAACTATTAAGTATGGAGCTTTTCTCCCAGGCCTCCTCTGAAAATGGGTACTTTTGACGTAGATGGAATTTTGCGATAAACAAATAGCAAATACATAAATAAATAAATAAATAAATAAATAAATAAATAAATAAATAAAATCACCACTCTGAGGCTTTCCAAGCTGAAGGAATAAGATACTTAAGGGAAAACTCAACATCTGTTGAACCAGAGGCTATTGTTGGTCCTGTGGCAGTGACACCAGCAAAGATATGTTAGAGGTCTTGGGTTCAATTCTCACATGCAAGCTAATATTATCCTTTCTCTATAGCTGTGTTTGTGTGTTTGTAATCTGATCTTTCTTAGCAGGTAATTTCTGTTTTCCCCTGAAGTTGTGTAACCATGGAGTTAGTATATATATATATATATATATATATATATATATATATATATATATATATATATATATATATATGGGTCTACCTGACAACACCGACACATCACAACACCGACAACAAAATCACCGACACCACATAACCGACAGTTCACAAACACGAAACATCACATGCCCGACAACGAAATCACTGACACCACATAACCGACAGTTCACAAACACGAAACATCACATGCCCAACACACCATAATAACGACAATCAACAAACAAAACAAATCCCCTGTCCAAAAAGCACACACACAACACAAGCACACCAAAATCCTTACAAACCCACACTAAACCTCACATACACAACTATCTACAACCTTAAGCCAAACCCTAACCCTAAGGTCCGTCACTATTGCACACTCACCTAACCCGCGCCCTAACCCTAATTCACTTAACCCGCCCCTAACCCAAAGACTATCACTACCGCACACTTACCTAACCCGCGCCCCAACCCTAACTCACTTAACCCACCTCTATCCCTACAGACCATCAATATCGCACACTTACCTTACTCGCACCCTAACATCCATCACTACCGCATACTTACACAACCTTTTCCCATGTCGGTGTTCTCAGCGTCAGTGTTTTCATCCGTCGGTCTTCTCAGTTGTCGATCTTCTGGCGTCGGTGTTCTCAGTGTCAGCGTTCTAAGCTGTCGACGTTGTCAGGTAGACCCATATATATATATATATATATATATATATATATATATATATATATATATATATATATATATAGGTATATATCTCAGTGGATATTGGAGGGGGGAATCTCTGCCTCCCATATGAAAGGTTGTAGGCAGCCTGCTACCAGCGAAAATACTTTATTTGAGTTTCCACCTACAAATTTGGTAGGTGTGCAGGTTGATGAGTTTGATTCATCCAGTTTACCTGCTGCAAGTCTGAAATCAATTACTTATAGTGGAATCTCAAAAACCACCGCACGGGAACTAAACCATACAATAAATCATCTATGTTCTTCGCAGCAAATGGTTAACATACGTTTGTTTCATCAGCTTGTTTGGTATATTTGTAAATAATAATTGCAGTCTTGTAGTAAATGACCACTGCTGAAATGTCTGTAGGATGTTACTATACTTCCCATGTAGAGATGTTATTTTATTATCTTTATATGAGAAATATAGTCATTATCTTATGTATATTTAGTAAAGTTCATTCAACAGACGTACATATATATGTGTGTATATATATATATATATATATATATATATATATATATATAAAATGTGCAAATGTAATAAAATTGCTGAAACTTGTGTAGGTCTCTACTGTCATGACTTTTACAGATTGTATTGAAAATCCATTTGGTACCATGTTGTTCTACTAAATATGAATCAGTTTAACTCAATTTCTTATATAGTAACACAGCTAAAATATTTACTTTTGATCTTTTTAAGTGAATAGTAAAATTGGTACTTTTCCGTTAAACCCCTACCACTTTGCGCTGCTGTGTTTTGCTGCTAATCCTTAACAAGAAAAAAAAAATCAAGAAAACTAAACAAAACGTGCCCGTTTTTCCAAAGTCAGTAAATCTGCAGTAGGTTAGAAATGGTTTACTAGCAGGTGTCATTGTGCACTTTGAAATATTGGAGCAAACGCTTGCTCTCTCCAAGCAGAAAACAATAAGAATGTACAGGAGGGAAGTTCCTACACGTCTGGGTACAGGAAATTAGTTTTTTTGTGTTACAGCTAAAACATAATTTCTTAAATGTGGTGTTTATTCAGGATGCCTCTAAACTGTTGCTAATTTTACAGAACGTATTTGATTTTACCTTATATTTTGCCAGGACATGACTTGCAGAAATTTAGGGAAGAGAGTAATACATTTAGCCTCCACCACCACATTTTATCACATATACTGTTTGAAATTTCATCCATGCCTACTGCAAGACTGAGTTAATGCACCGAGGCAAGTACAGTACAATATGTTGTTTATTAGGGCAGATGGTAACAAGAGATTTAGAAACACATACATCTTAGAAAACTGTACCTGAAACACTGAACACAAACGATAATTAAAACCTGACAGCACTGCAGCCAGTCTTAATTTTGGTAACACACACACATACACACACGTTATTTGACCAAAAAAAAAACATTTTTACTTACGCATACGCCCTTCCAAAGATGCAGACACATTTCTTGGGTGTTGGCAAGCAGGAAGGAGGACAAACTAAAGACCGAGATAACTGCTGACGAAATAGCGGCAAAACACAGCAGCATGAAGTGGTAGGGGTTTAACGGAAAAGTACCGTAAAATTAGCTTTGGGTTTGCTTTTGTAGAAATATATTACAGTTACTCTTCAAGCATCATAATCAAATGCTGTCCACTATTTCTCATAGTTGAAGACAACTCCAGATTCCATAAGTATGGTCCATATACCTTTTTTAAGCTATGGACCTTCTGTCTCCATCTGATCCAATTTCATAGTGTTTAATTATATTTTTGTAATAACCTAGTGTTATCCTCCTATCTGGAAACAAAACAGGTCCACTTCTCATATATACATGATGTTTTACTGTATTTAGTCATATTTTAATTACCACTGAAAACGTAAAAGATGTGCATGCTCCAAATTAATATTTTTGCTGTTTTATTCTCACTAATTCCTCAGTTTTCCCCTTTGCTTTAGAATTCTGTTTTCATTAATTTCTACCCATTAAAAAGTTGGCCTCTGACTGAACCCATATTACTTTCTATTCTCCAATCAGATGTCCTTCTTTTATGCTGCTTTGTGCTCTAATAATTTTCATGCCGACTGTCCTTACTTTATTTTGCTATAGTCAAATGTGTGCCCTGCTTGTACAATGGGAGTATAGGTATTGAGCAATTTGGAATTAGGAACTGAAATTGTGGCTTAATTCCTGAATGTAATAATGTTTTAAACAAATCCATGGCTAGATATTTCATATCTTGCCCTCTTACCAGAAAAACACACAAACATTGAAATTATTGGCATTGTTATCAATACTGAGTTGAATCTTTTTTTTTCAGTAGAGAATGAAATATAAAATGATAGATAGTTTATATGAGAGAGACTTCAAAGAACTCAGTAAAAATAACAATTTCAACACAGTACTCACAGTCCAGAATATTCACCATCAAACAGCATATTAGAATACATAGCTGCATTTGTCAAAATTCTACTAGTAAAGTAAAAGCTACAGAAGTAAGCATGTTTTCCCTAAAGGTAGTACAATGTGACATATTTGAAATGGGTGACATACGGAAAACTGCTCTTTGGCATGGAAATGCAATTTGCTGTTCTATTTAGGATCAAAAGGGATTTAGAAAAATGTGCTGGTGAATGCAACATAAATTTCAATGTCAGCGCATGTCATAATTCCTAAGAAACAAAGTCTTTGTCTTCATCTGATGTACAATGTTGTGTCAGCTGTTCTAAGCAGGGAAAGTGAGTATAAAGAGATGCTGTACAGCTTTTATATAAAACATCTCAAAGTGGTATGTGGCGTAAGTTCATAAGAAAGGAAGGAAACGTATTCTAAAGCTATGAAATAGAAATCTTGACAAACGAATTAATAAATAATATGCACATTTCTCACACTTATATGTTAAATATTTTATTTTTGATGGCTGGGGATCTTAATGGAAAAAGCACTAAAGGGGACTACTGTTGGCACCCTGCAGTAACAGGCACAGCAGACTAGTTCATGTTAAGGTGAATCAGCATTACCAAGAAGTAAAAAATACATTTCTGTACTGGAGCTTTACCTATACATGGCCGATCACTGGGGAACCTGCAGCTGTTTGCAGGCATGTGCTTTCTATGACTGAAGCTGTACACATTTAACTGAAGGCATGCTTCAGTGAAGTCCCAACTGATCTAATTATCAATAAACTCATGAAAACCTTCCTAATATGATCAGAAAAAGAATACAGCGTAACTATTAAATAGTGTTTTTCAAGACAACAAGCCCTCCTGCGTCCTCTATAATGGTACCACCCCTTTTTTACATATAGCAACTTAAAAATGCTAAAAGCTGGAGAAAAAGCAAACATATAATTTCACAACTGTCAGTGATCTCTGATTTGTTATAAATAAGTAACAGGGTGAAGGGGGTTTGATCCCTCAGTTTGTGTTTGCCAAGGTTTATTTTCTGGTCCATCTCTTGTACATTATTGTCATTTTGATCAGAAGGGATTTCAGTGAGGTGGGACATCAGGCAATAAGTTTTAATAAATGGGTTTTAGTCAGTTGGGCTTCATTCAAATGCATCAAAACTGTTTGAAGGCTCCTAGGCAGAATTTGTACTTTGATGTTCAACATCTGAGTTCCTGTACATTAATACAAAGGATGCAGTAATGAACTTGGTGTCATATCTTAGGTTGTGCAAGAATCTGATCTTATAGAGCACAATGATGGCCCTTGCTTGAAGGCAACTATTACACCGGGGGTTTCCTGTTACACCATACTATAGATTCATTAAAATTATTTGGAAGTGTCTGTTGCCTTTATATCTGTTTATAAGTTTGAATTGTATTTCGCTAAATGTGGTCACCTCAGATTTAGTGGTAGATCTAGTTTATTAGGCAGTACAGTGCTATGTTTCTTACATGACAAGAGTTCTTCTGAGGTTGGTTCCTTGATTCTTTGATGTTAATTTACAGGAATTTAAGTCATGCGACTGGTAGTAACCTGTTTCTTTTGCTCATTCAACAAAGCTTGCAGCACTACTGATTCCCAAAAATGTATTGGGATGCTGTGACTAAGCCTTTCCTAATTGTTTTGACCAAGTTATCCCAAATTATTCAAGTCCATCCTCAAATGTAATGCCAAAGCCATGGCACAATTTCATGTTTAATGTTTTCAAGAAGATGAAGTGCATATTTGAGATATCATAGAAAAGACAATTTTACTTCAAATGCCAATGATGTCTGCCTCTTTTTGTATTTTTTTTCCAAACAAAACTACACTTTTTTCATGTCTTCCACCTTAGAACACCATTCATACCAGAAAGAAAATAATGTTTCAGATTTGCAGATTGTGCAGTTAGTGCACAGTTGTAAGGTCAAGTAATAGAAAACATAATGGCGAAGCACACTGGGTGAACTGTAAAGTACAAGTACATATCCAAAAACATTCAGAGACTTCTTAGTACAATTTAATTGGCTGTAACTATGAAAGTGGGGGGATTTACTACAGTTGCTTTACTTTCTAAATGAAAGGCTGCTTTTCAAACAGGATATTCATGAGCCATCAGTTAGGAAGTGGGACTTCAAATTGATTACAAAACGGTTTTCTGCTATCTGCAATGAACAACCTTTCAAAGTCAACCAAATGGGAGTCATACTTCTTTTAATTGTATTTTTTTCCTTGGAATGACCCTTTGTCATTCCTAATTATTCCGGAGTACTAAAATAATCCTAAATGTTATCAGTTACCATCATTTCTCAATGTGTATGACTGTTCTTGTTATCACAACCATGCTGTGCCCATATGGCTTTGTTACATCTGAGTCCTATATTACTTTCAAAACTATAATCTTATTCTCTCCATCTTACAGTAATACACAGCACATTCATAGGCTCTACAGGCTAAGAGCTCTCAGTTAGCAATGAACTTCTCAGATTCCTTAAACTCCATTATCATGTATAGACTGACAGGAAAGTCACCCTTGTAGGCCGAAACAAGCAATGAGTAATTACCTTTGCAAGCAGGGGCAAGGAATGACTAAGTTCCTTCCTTCCTATGTAAGGATAGCAAAATGAGAGTATAAAAAATCCTGTCTCAACATTTATGTTACAGATCTGTACAATAGATCAAAACTATAAATCTGCAGACTGTTGACAGCTCTGGAAGAAACTCAACAACCTTATCAAAAAGGGCATGTAGCTACCAAACTGTATGTCAGCAGTGATGCTGGACTTATATAACAAGATGGTAGAGCCAGAATTTGTCCTTGAATTAGCCATGAACAAGTCATGTAGCAGCTTGTCCCATAATTCTGTAGGTGCCTTGCGTTTACTGTACTTGTGAGGACTTAGAACATATTTCATATCCTCTAAAATGGCACTTGTCAGGAATCTTTGTGAGAACCTAGTTCATAGGTAAATACTAGACAATCAGTCTGCAGACTACCTCATGCTTAGCCAATAACCGTACAGTGACCAAAGACAAGACGCTAACCCTGTACTTTGTGCTTGTCAGGTAAATACCTTAAAACCCTTTTTTGGTAAGTGTGGCTTGGATGGGCTACATTCCAAATATGTTAAGATATGTGATACTGTTTGTATGGGTGCTATCCCTGCACAGATTGCCTCTGACAGCTGGTCAGTTCTTCTCAATTTAGAATTGCATTTAGTGATAACATTGTCCATACTAGGAACCTACAAGAGAGAAGCATCTAAAAGTATATGAATGTCACTCTCATTTAAGACCTGCTTTGAACCATGTATACTCTCTCTCCCACTGCAATTTGGTATAACTCAAATAATATACATATTTCTGGGGTCTGAGGCCAGTGTAGCCACTGGATGTATTAGCTGTCTCACTCAGCTGAAGTATTTTCCTTTCCTTTTTACTGCTGTCTGAAAACATAAAAAGACTTCATGTGCATCCATTTTAGTCTAGAGCAGTTAAGTTCATGTGCATTAATTTTAGTCTACAACAGTTAAGTTCACTTTACTGCTATCAGTCATGAAAAAGGTGTTCATTTTGTGCAGTGATATGTCCTGCTCTACAAAAGATGGTGACTGCTAACTCATGCACTATTCCAGGCCATAAAAGACACCATATAAAATGATGGCCGTGCTTTAAGCAAGAGTTGTATTAAAATGCCTTTTATTTAACTGGCTTATCACATGTTACAGTAAGGTAAGCTTTGCTGTCAATGCCTTCTTCATCCTTTTCCCATGTTTTGAACCAGAACTGTAAATAGGTCATATGACACATTGAGTAGTCACTGGTACTTCTAACGCAAAGTTCAGGAGGCAAGAATCAAAAAAGGCCTTCTCTAAGTTCAAAATCAAAAAAGTCTTGAATCTCAGTGCTAAATACCAAAATACAAAGACAAATAAATAAATGAATAAATAAAAAATCCACTGTCAGCTGTTATTGTAGCAACACCTTTCAACCAGCTTTTATACTAATATGTTCTTAGTAAAGACTTTTTTCATGATGCCATAGTTTACACATCCCATTAACCACTATGAAATAGTGCAGAATGTTTCTATGCTGTCAATGCACTTAACAGCCTTTGACACTTGTGTATGTAATACCATACAATTACTGAGTACAGTGTACTGCCACCTTAGTTTCCACATTTTTTAAGGTAGAACATGAGATACAAAATTTAATCAAGCAGTAATTTCAGGTTGGATAAAGACATGAAACCTGATCTTTACGCCAGGCTCATTTTTTGCTTCTTTCAGAGTTAGATGACACTTTGCTGGAGATCAACAAGTGGAACCTGCGAACAAATATGGCTTATTTTAAAGAAAATTAACCAAAACTCCATCATTAATACAGTTCTGTTACTGATGCTGATATTGTATTAGACTTGTCTGACTTGACTCTCCTTCTGTAGAGTGATGTTTCTTTGGATCTGTGTTTCACTGACTTATAAATGCCACATAATTGGTCATATTTGTTCCATCACCAAAAGCAGTTTATCAAAGCCCAACGGATCAATTCTGGCAGACAGAAAGAACATCCAATTAAAACATTTTTAACTTTTTCCACAGGTGTTGTGACCTTGCTTGTAGTTATTTTAATTGGGACCATAGCTTCCAGCGTAGAATGTGAAGAACTCTACCCTCTATTTCAAAGTCTTTTGGTGGAAGCTTCTTCTGACTGCATGCTTATCAGGCTGGTCAGTGATCAGATATATCACTTCCTAGTCATGTCTATTTTAAGTAATTTCATCTATTTTCTAGCAGCTTAGACATAAGAAACTGGTTTGAAGTTCTGTCCTTCTCCTTTAGTCCAGCTTTTATCAAAGACAATCACATCTGTTTTCTTCCAGTCTCAGGAATTGCCATATTATTCTTGGTTTATTAGAGAGTAATCAGATATGCTATTAGTTCAACACTCAATTTATTTGGAATTCTGCAACGAGTTTCATCTAATCTCATTTTCTTGTCCCTTTTAGTTTTAAGACCCATTCAGGAAATACACTTGCTTGACTCATCTAGTGCAAAATTTTCTTCTAAGGAAATTACTTGTGTGTGGCTTAGGTGGTTTTATAAATTTCTTTGATTTGCGAATACTTAACAGACATAGCCACACTTTTATTATTGCCTTCTCCTGGACTGTCTGTAGGTGCATTCTTACATATATGTCTTGAATGGTTTACCTTTACATGTGCGTATTGCACAAGGGTGAACAGCAATTTTCCGAAAGGCAGTTTGCAAAGTTTGCAAAGGCCGAACGGAAAAAGGTTTGAATGTGCAATGAGCAAATGCACAGTGAGATTCACTCATTGCACATTCGATATTCTAGGGCAGATTGCACTATAGTGGAGATTGGGAAATGGTTTCGTTCCCCACTGTAGTGCAATCTTGGAATTAGAATAATAAAGTAGGGGGGTGCAGGGGGGATTGCTCCACATGCTTTACACTTCATCTTTTTTTGTTCGACATTAATGTTCGAAAAACAGTGAATCTACTTTTCAATTTGCTGTTTTTCGAACATTAAGAACTGTCAACATTTTCACTTTCGTGGTTTCAAGTCGCTCATATGAGCACTCAAACCACTGTGATTCGAGATTATGAAGGTAAACCGTCTTAAATATATTATCTTAGGTTTTCATTGCTCTGCTATTTTTTATATAAAAAGGTTTTGTTTCCTTTCATAAAATACATTTGCTATTATTTCCTTAGCATTGGATTTGCTATATTGATTTTCTTTTCTGTTTCATAATATCCTTCTATCTCCTGCTCTTCTTTGAGTTTTCTTACATTTTTTGAGTGGTATTGTGTTCTGTTTACCCTTTCATGACATCACATTTGAGAACCATGGTGGTTTTTTTTCTAAATTTACATTTTGCTGTCTTACTTTGCATGAAGATTTAACTAGGAATAGCAGTATTGATTCATCTCTATACTGTCTCTACCTTCTCTTTGTAGACTATATCCTAATTCTTTTCTGATGAAGTTTGCCATTTTGTGTAGCTATCCTGCCCAAGGATGAAATAGTCTTGTATGTGAATGGCTTGACTTTACAGTTGTAGTTATTGTGAACTAGACTGTTCACTGGCATGTTATACATAGTCTGTTCACTTGTTTTCTTACTTGCATTCCTTACTTTCTATATCCCTTGAAATTACTAGGTGTAAGGTTTCACCTTCCCAAGCAGGTTTGAACACAAATGGTCTTATGCATACTTCATGTAAGGCATTAAGTATGGGAATATTCTCCTGAGTGAGACTGCGTTAAAGGCATTTCATCTAATACTTTTGTGTACCCCACCAATAATCTGTTATCTTTTTTCTTCTGTCAGTTCCTTGTCTTTTTTTTTCCAAATAGCAAAGCCATCTAGGCATCATATCTATGCAATTCAAAGTGTTGCATTGTATCTTTTTGGGGGAGAAGTGCTGTAAAAGGCATCATAACATTTGGGTTTACCAACCTTCTACATCTCATATCCTAAATAGATTTTTCTCAATACTAGCTCTATTTCCTAAGAGGACAAATGAAGGCATTGTACCACTAAAGGCACTAATGCAGGTATATTTTTACACCACAGTGTTCGTTGTACCTTTCAGTCGTTCTCACTGACTACTGTATTTCCTTCAGTTAGTGACAGAGAAATACAATGGTTGACACTAGTTTTCATTGGTCATATATTTTCTGTATGCTTTTTGCCCCATGCCTGCTCAACATTAAGCTTCTCCCAATCTAAATTGAGTCATTTCATTCTCCCATATTGGATATCTACAGTATGGAACAAGTGCAAAGTGGAAGAGCATAAGAAACACTCATGCTGCACAGATATATTACTTTGTCTGTAACAGATGGTTTCTCTGACAATTATTTGAGCAATACTTACATGATGCTAAGGTTGTTACATTTTAAACTGCCAAATTATATAACTGCAGTATTTTTATACAAAATAATATTTTTGTATTGTCTTTGTTTGGATGCCTGCTGCTTGACAGAAAAGGGTCTTTAAACAATTTAACCTACTGAATTAAAAAGCTAATAAATAAAAAAAAATCATTCAGACAAAGATGGAGATTGTCTATGCTCTCAGTGACATCTCAGCAATGAGGGCATATATTATAGAATCTAGCAGCCCCCCAACAGGAGATATGTGAGCCATATCCCAACAGGGACCACAATGATTGCTCAATGCCAGTGCACACCCTTGTGTACTCATGATGAAGTTTACTGCATACAAGGTTGTTGACCAAACATTTGTCCTGGGCACTCCTTGTATCACTGGCCCTCCTATGTGGGTATCTCCTTCGGACAGCCCTGGTTCTGCTTTTTAATCACCTCTGAAGAATTATTAACAATGAACAATCTACATCATGTTATCAAAGCTCCAGCATATAAGTCTGCAGTCAGTGCATATAACTATCCAAAAGAATGGGAAGACTTTAACAATAATCTGAAATCTGACCCACAAATGTATTCTATTAGTCTGTAGTAAAAGACAAAAATTGCTCTGTTCATTAGGTCTACTGTCAGGGCTTAGTGTTATGTATTAGGCAACTACACAAAATACTAAAACTCTAAAGAAAATGCCATATTCAGAGGGAAAAGATGAGAAACTAACAATAGAAACAAATAAAGTCGGCATCCATATTCACCATGTACTTCTGACTCAGTTTATGCAATGCTTAGGTTAGTTGTGGCTTGAGTAATAACAAGGAAACACGCTTAGTAAAAGTTTGAATATTTATTGAAGATGTGAAGGCTGGTATTTTTGAAACACTAATCTCAAGAGACATGCTTTTCAGAAATACCAGTTGGAAACATTATTAAGACACTAAAAAAGCATGACATCTCCTAACTTTACACAAATTGCATCATCTTTTAAATATGTATATAATGAAGAAACAGATTTAATGAAGATCACTACTGAGCTTGTTAATTTTAAATTTGGCTTTAACTTTCAGAACTGCTAGAGTAAAGTATAAAGGAATAAGGCGATACCCTCTCTCTTTTCTTTATTTCTTTGTCGTATTAATCCTGTTAGGATAACTCAAGTATAAAACAAATTACTAGTATGAAAAATGAATCGGTCATTGAAAGATTCAACTTGTGTAAATACTGTACATAGGCATTGTTTAGCTTCAGACTTGTATTTTGCATCGTATGGAATTTTGTTTTTTGGTTGGATATAATTTAAAAATAAATGTTGTTACTAAAAGTATATATAGTGACTTGTTTATCATAATGATGATATTATAATTGTTTGAATCTTCAGCCAATAAAGATATTTTAAAAAAGAAAAGGAAAGAAATGCAAAACTAGTAAATCTGTGGAAGATACCCAACACCTCCTATTCCTCATTTCACAGCAACCACCATATCTCCAAAGGCATTTCCATAAGAAGTCAATACCCTTCCATCAACCACATTATTACAAATGTATTAAGATTAATCAAGGCTTGTCTCAGCAAGCTAGTGGCAAGATTATGGACTAATAATTCCCTTTCTTCGTGGGGAAGCACACATCCACAATTAGCTAAAAGGCCTTATGTCTTTTTCTTCCTCTTTTTCTCTAGTTTACTGCCATCAGCTTTTCTAGATCTGCTTGTACTTCCTAATGCTTTCTTCCATTCCATGACATAGGCAAATAGCTCAAAATATGAAATAGCTGTGCAGATATCCTGATGAAGTAGAAAAGTTAAGACAATAAATGCATTATTATTATTATTAGCATTCAGTGGATTTCATGAATGATAGAAAGTAGACTGCTTTCTCAACAACAAGAAGGTCTTTTACCCACTGTGGAAACAGTACAGGCAGATTTAAGTAGTGGTTTGGCTTCAACAAATCTAATGTAATCTATGAGACCAGATATAAAGATAATATGCTTGCGCAGTGAAAAGAGGCATCATTAATGGAATTATTATACTCTGCTCATGATTCAGGGAGAACGAAGTCATGTTAGTCAAAAATGCATTAATACATTTTATTCAGACAAGAAAGGCAGTAGTGTTAATTAAAATTACAAAGAAGGGTTTTCAAAAGCCTATGTCAGTCAGAGCATAAGGATTCCAAAGCTCTTCTGTGAAATGGGTTTTAAATAAAAATGAAAAAGGAAAGGAATAGTAAAGATAAAGTGAAAAAAAAACTTTCTTCTGAAAGAAATACCATAATAGTTAATCTGCATGGTTTAAGAAACAGCTGTTAAAGTATGCAATGAGCAGGTTGTACAGCCTTCATATAGTATAAGCGTCAGCCACAGGAATGTGCCTGGGTCAGCTAGCTATGTTCATATGAGCTATATAATCCTACCCATCCATCCTTGCATAAATTTATTTTCAATGTCGCCTCATAGCAAGATGTTGTTCCATTCGGTTCTCAGCTAGAGCATCTTCTGTGTGGAGGCATATGTGAATGGGGCATGCCTTCGTTGAAGGTTGTGCGCCAGGGCTGGTAACCCTGTACGTAAAAATCCACTACCAATCATTAGCGGACCGGAGTTTTGCTGTGGCAACCCCTAACCGGGAAAAGCCGAAAGACATAAACAAACAAACTGTATCCAATTCAAGTTTAATGGGCGCTAGAATCCATCTTGGAAAGCAATGCACATATGTCGGGACCTAGTCCTGGATGGGACATTGGGCCATCACAGAACACACACACTTATATACATACGAAGCACATATCTAGGGAAGATTTCAAGATTAACTAGTTTGCCTACTTGCATCTCATTGTAATGTGGGTGGGAGGCAGAGTAAACCCAGACAAAAACTGAGACCATATGGAAACTCTGCACAGAAGGCATTCCGCATGAGAAAAAAACTGTAAACCAAACATTATGCAGCAGTTCTAAAAACTCTTTTTAACCTAAGTTAACAACCAGACACATTTACAAAGTGATATTCTTGAGTGGTTATCTTCAAGCTTTGATTGTCAAGGAGAAAAGACTATAGCATTACGTTTCCGAGTTTTCTTCTGGCACTATCTGCGTTCAGTTTTTCTTCTGGCAAGTTTTTGAGTTTTACATGATTTGAATCCATGAAGCTTTTCTTGCTGTAAATTTGTTGAGTTTATATATGTTGAATTGCATCATATAACAAAGCAATGTACAGTATTGTAATGTTATTTAAATTTAAAACAGTGTAAGAAACTTCTCTGTGTGGAAGATTTTCAGTCCGTATATTTCTAGTTAATCACTGTATATTAATCAGATCAGATAAATAGTAGTAGAAGTAGTGAACTTAAACTCATCTTAAGTCAAAACAAAACCAAAACAAAAAATAATAATAGAAAATATATAATTATACAGCATTACTAAGTATTCGAAAGTAATCCAAGCAAGGCAAACAGTCTGTTTCCAGTCGAAATCCTTTATTAAGTACACAGACAAGCGATCCAAGTAAAACAAAAATAGAGTAATAATTTCCTCACAAGCTTTCTAAATTTATATATATATATATATATATATATATATATATATATATATATATATATATATATATATATACTTTTTATCAGGCATGGGAGTGGTTTATTGTGCTGTAAAACAAAGTGTTATTGGTACACATGTTAAATTCACATCCCTTCTCCCATCAGTGTGACATTCTAGCTGATCCTGCCCTACTTAGTAGCTGTCATAATAATATATAACCCTTATGTACTTTAAATAAAATTTATAATGATGTGGTACCTCTTATTTAACCAGATTATTAAGTAGATTATTAAGTCTGTGATTTTATCCAAGACAATATACTACATGGCTGGAAATTTATCAACCTTAGTTCATTTGGCAATCAAAAAATATATATAAATATATACATATACATTTTGCATGTAAAAATCAATTTCTATTGTCATAACCTATTTTTAACAAAGATCGCTTTCATCCTTCTAGGCTTCTTCAGGTCTGTGTACAAGAACCCTACAAACAATCTATAAAAATATATATAATTGTATAATTAGTATTGTTATTACACATCATTTTGAATAAAGTGGAAAAAAGAACCAGGAAAAAAATAAAAATAAAAAATGTATGTATGATAATGGAAACAAAATATACACTTAAATTACAACTGATTTAAAATGGTATTTAAAACCAACTGGTAGAATAAAATAAAATAAATAAATAAATAAATAAATAAATAAAATTAGTCATGTAAACAATGTGACAATTTTCTAAGTTCCAGTGCACTTTTAGTTTAGTCCAGGCTTAATTTAAAAGATGGAATGAATAGGAAGGAGAACATGTTAGTCGTTTCAAATCTATCTTAGTGTAAAGAAAAACGTTCCTCACATGATCAAAAAACTAATACTGAATTGATGACTCTTGTATTATGAAGAACAAAATAGTGTCTTGTGTACAATACAATGCTTTCAGATTCAGCAATAATGTAGATATTTTGTAAGGCAGCAATGATTAAACTTATTTTCCTTCAGTTATTTTGCAGTTTTGAATTTAGTAGCAGTTTCAATAAATGTTTTGCAGTTCTCTTCACATGTGATATATTTTCTCAATTTTCTGCAGCTGGTTATTGAAAATATAGTGTATAAATGTACGTTTGTTTGTTTTTCAGCTTAATTACTCATGGTTTTGGCACTCCAGCAATCTGTGCAGCACTTAGCACTTTCCAGACTGTTCTTAGTGAAATGCTCAACTACTTGGAAAAACACACCACAAACAAGAATGGAACAACAGGTGAACTCAGCCAGGGCAATGTTAATTCAGACAAAGTAACCCTGAGAAAAAATTCAGAAGTCAGTGTAAAGGACAGCAAGACAGAAAAGTCAGAGTAAGCTCATCGTCTGGACAATGGCTACCTTTGTATTTTACAGGCCACTTTAATTGCAGCAGACCGACTGCTATGAAACAGAAGTATTATTTTTAGACGGTTATTATTTTTTTTATAGAAATTCTTCCCTTATACAGAATGTATTTATTTATTTATTAACTCCAGTAATCTCTTACATTGTTGTCTGAAAAGGGAATAGAATATGAAGTATATGCAGCAGACTGAAAGATGAAACTTGGTGGGGGTATTAATCCAGTGCATTAGAAAATTCAAATCATGTTACAGAAATTTTCATTTTAAGAGATAATATATACAATATTTTTTCATCTGTACTTAAGTTAATGACTGTTAGTAGCTTTACCCTTATAATGAATTGAATTTTCCTTTGGTTCATTGTAAATTATGTATTTATGTGTCGCACTAAAAGCATAGACTTGCACAAGGCCTTACAGCTGATGTCTACTGTCTCTTACCCATTATATTATTTAGATAACAGCAACATAGAATTCTCCCAAAAAAATCACCCAGCAAAAGAAATTTCAGCTGGTGGTTAAATGACAAAATGTGCTACTACTTGAAAGTATGGGCTTCAGCAAATGGTCACTAGCAACAAATGCAAATAAGCCATACTATTTCATAACATTTTGAAGTTCTAACCAATACATATACCAAAACTACACTTTTCTGGTGCAAATAAATGAATGGTTAATTGTGTGGTTTTGAGTTTTTTTTAAGTTTTTTTTTACCACACTGACACACTACATTTAAATTTTTCTTGGTGCAAATAAATGCAAAACTATATGCAGTCAGAATACTGCACTCATATGATAAAATATATTAGTAAACAAAAATATACTTCTAAACACTGGATATGAAAAAAGTAGATTAAAAATTAAAGAAAACAGTTGTCTGCTTTCAACATTTGATACTGCTTGGCATAACTTCTACACTTGGAATTCCAGATTCAGTGTGTAATTCATGAATTTTCCTAAATGCACATTTTATATTTCAGAAACCAGTTTCATATTATGGTATATACTGCATTAATTTTATAACACAAAACTGAATAACTAAGTAGTACAAGCACTATTACATCTGTTAACAGGAATAAGCATCATAAATTGCTTTTAATAGCTTCAAAGGTATTCATTTATGGCAGGAATTGTACTACTTTTTAAGAGTTTCTTTGCCATTATGTGTAACGTGATATACGTCAGTGAAGAAACTAGGAAATCATCAGGTTGATAAACTCAGAGATAACATTCAATGTGATATTTGATCATGTTTTGGTTTCAACTGGTCATCCTTATGGATATGATTATTTATTTGTTTGTATGTTTATTTATTTGTGCAGTAGCCCAATTGTAGACTGGTGGTCACACCAAGTATAGAAAAGGAAGGTTATTGTATTGTGTTTCTTTGGATTTAAAGCCATGGTTTAAATGAATATGTCCCCACATTCAAATTACTTCTATTCTATCAGCATGTAGACAGTAAAATGAATGATATCACAACAGTAAGAGTATGGTGAGCTTTGGTGAATTTCCGATTAATCAGTACAACTGGTTCTGTTTCAAGTAGAGCTCTTCTTAATTTTTATCTAAATTCTATCTAGTCAAAATAGATCTGTTAGTCTGCAAGAATCCACTCTTATCAGGGCTTCCATATACTTCCTGGAGTCCCAGTTCTATGGGCACTCCATTGCCAAGTTTAACTTTCTGATGTTGAACTCCTAATCACTATTTTTATAGAAAGTCATGGTGTTTTTTTGTTTTTGGACTTACAACCCTGCAGAAATACCTTAACTTGTTCTCAGTGAGTTGAATCCCAAATAGTTTAGTTCAACAAGCTGAATCTTCATCAAGTCAAATTTTGAAATGTCATTGTTGACGTCTTTTGTCTCAAAGAGCTGATGACAAATTGTCAAGTCTTGCAAAAGGAGCAGCCTTTGTCCACATTTTGTCAAGTTTATTTTGGCATGCTGCAAATCAACATATTATAAAAGCACTTCAGCATAAACATTAAAACTGGGTGAGAAGAAATTATTATTACATAGAAACAAAACTGAGTTTATGTACCTTGAATTATTTCATTGGTTTATCATATTCTTGCTGAGTAATGTTTACTGCATGTTTATTTACATTTATTCCCAATATTTTAAATTCTAATGCTGGATGTATACAAACTAGAACATGCAATGGTACTCACTCTATAAGACTTCTGTAGTTCATATTTATACAAATCTCTTAGGAGGAAAATCTAACATGATATACCTTAATGTAAAACTTAGCATATAGAGCAATATAACATAATACATTTTACAATAACCCCTGAAATAAATAGCATAAAGAAAGACAGGTGACATCACAGTATGATAATGCATGATCATTTAAATACACTTTTCACGCAGTCTGTGTCTTGAAGGAGGTGAACTCCAATCAAATAGGATCTGCTGCTATCTATGTGAAATGGAAATACATGTGAGTAAAGATAAATAGTAAAACAGAGCACAACTATCATTTCACAAACTGCATTAATTTCATAAAATGGAGGAGAAACCAACTACATATGAGTACAGATGTTCCTCCAGTTTCATATTAAGCTACTATATAATTTTAAGTACTGCTAAACATGCATTGAAGGAACTTTAAATCACATGTTTCAAAAGTGAAATGAGAGCTTCCTCACCTAGTTTCTCATTCTGAAAATACCAAACTGTAGATTACCTTTTCCACTGAAGAAGTGCCATGAAGATGAAGGGGAAGTACAGAATAAAAAAAAGAAACTGTACTTACCTGCTCATTCAATATTTTACTTTCTTTTCTAGCAAATTACAGGAAATGTATATATAAAACATGCTATTATACAGGCTTAAATTTGTTCCAGATTATAAATATGTAAATCCCGTTTAAACATATTACAGAAAGATTTTTTTGTATGATGAAATATGTGGTGATTGTAACTTATTGTATGTAAAGACTTGGTCACAAATAAAAGAATCTCTTATTTATTATTTCTGGTTATGTATCTGAAAGTAAAATGCATATTTGTACATCTATATCTTTGTGCATTTCTTTTGTATAAAAAGCCTACATGTTTTTGTTTGACAAGATTGAGTTCAGACTAATGCTATTAATTAAATTGATTTTCACATATAAAGACAGAGTAGTACTGAGTACAGTAACCCAGTTGTGTATCATGAAGGTAAATTAAATAACAGTTAACATGAGAAGTTTATTATTACATTTAAATAGCAATCAAAACAGCATAGTGGAGGCCTATCATGTTTTCAAATCACCCTTCCAACCTCTGTGAGGGCCCACAGGTACTTGGATGGAGAAAAAAGGCTTTTGGACATCATTTCTCAGCTTCCATCCTATGCAGCCTGTAAAAGAGTTCAAGTAGGTCTGGTTATAACTCTGAAAAGGATTAGTATCATGAATATGTGATGCAGGCTGATCTGCTAATTCCATAGTTTGACTAGCTATTGGTTTTTAAAAACAAAAAGACTAAAAAGAGACTTATCCCAAGGCATGAATAAATAATGAAGCTACCCTGAGATGGAACACTAAGGGATAAACATTCCCCTGGACTCAGCAAGCTGTGCATGATATGCAGGAATAGTGCAAGAGCTGCTGTACTCAATATGGTCGTCGAGCGATCCAGAATAGAGCTCCCGGCGTGTGCATGAGCACTCCTACACTATTCCTGCACGAACGCAGCTCCTGTAAGCTAATTACCCCATCTGCTGGTGAAAAACATGCAGATGAGGTGAATTAGTGATCCAGGAAGCATGCAGGCATCTGTGTAGGAATAGTGTAGACTGCAGAAATGTATTCAGCTAGTAGATGAATACATTTTTGCAAACTACAAAACAGAGGTATAACAGCTCATACAAAAGCATGTATTATAAGGGTTAGGCATGCCAATGGCCAAATATGTGGCCATTGGAGTGAAAAGTAGAAGAAATATTATAAAATTATAACTTTTTTTTTTTTGGCCGATGCTGGCCGTTTAAGCATAGGGCAGTGGTGCACCAGCACGATCGGGCCGAAAATACCAAAAAAAGTGAAATAAGCCTTTATCACACAATTCATGATTTTGCCATTATAGTCAATGGTATGCATATGAAAGCAATACTAGGGAATAGTGGTTGCTAAGGGGAAAGGCTCAGTTTGAGTGTAGTTACTAGGAATTAGCAGTCAGTCCTATGCGAATGAGGGGAGTTATACTGCATCACAGGTTGGAGGGGAAAATTTCTAAGTGTCAGACTGCACCTAATCGTGTAGGTGCTCTAATACCATTGTGTAGACAGGAGGAGCAAGGAACAAGAAAAGTGGGGTGTGTCATGCTTGCTGGAAGCACATTGGAGCCCTGTTGCCTGGTGTCTACTTAGCTAAGCACAGCTCGGAGAGTGGGTGCGTCTGAGGCTGTGTACTCATACTCCATGAACTGAGGAGAGTGTGCACATGCAGGGGAGGGACAAATCTTACACTACCAACAGGTTGAAAGAGGAAGGGTAGAAGGAAAAGGCAAAGGAAGTATTGGAACAAGGGAAATGCTGTACAAACCAATATGGGAGTCTGCAACCCACAACTGGCCAATGAAAGCACTCAAATAATACAGATGACAGGTGGCTGCAGAGCTGAAGATGGGAGGACATGTAAAATAGAATTAAAGGGCAACAGCACAAAATAAAGGTGAACTGATGTAGAGATCAGTACTATGGGAGTCTTGCAACTCAGAATGGGCCCTGCAAATATAATATAGCTGGCAAGTAGCTGCAGAGCTGTAAATATGAGGAGATTCAAGTAAAAATTAATTACAGAAAGGGCAACAGCAGAATAAAGGCAACCATTCACAAATCACCAGTAATGTGTCTAACACTCACAGTGGCTAAATCCAAGCAATGAGCAAGTAAGCTGGCATCTGGAATGAATCAGAAACAGTGAATCTGACAGGCCGCAGTAGCATCACACCACTAGAAGGTATAGAAACACCCCTCAGTCTACATTTCCCCACAAACTCTGCACCCTTGGAATAACTCTGGGAATTTAAACTTACAAAATGCTAGGGGCTGCCATTGGTTGGATACATCATCATGTGATAGAGGCTGACGGTGGTGAGGAGGATAATGCTGCCAACCTCTGCAGACCCAGGAGGAGGAGAGTGTTCAGACCCAGGGTGTCCTATCAGGGGCTACATGACCTAGAGATTGTAGAGCATTACAGGGTGGACAGGGACATACATCAGCAAATTGTGGAGCTGTGCCGGCATCGCCTCTCATCCAGAACAAACAGAGGGGAACCCATCCCAGTGGATACTAAGGTATGTGTAGCCTTAAGAATACTAGCTACAGGTACTGTCCAAACACCTACTGGGGATATCATGGGAGTGTCACAGGCATCTGCATCCAGAGTACTCCATCAGTTACTAGATGCCATGCTACCACATGTTCATGAACACATCCACTTCCCTAACACCTGTGAGGAATTCACCAGCAATATGTGTCTCCTCCACCATGTAGCTGAATACCCGCAGGTACTGGGTGCCATAGAACACATGCACATCCACATCAATGCATCACCAGGTGAGTGGGATAGGGTCTACATCAGCCGCAAGTGCTTGCCTTCCATCAACTGCCAGTTTGTGTGTGATGCCCAGGGAATTATCATGCAAGTGTGTGCTGGCAGCCCTGGAAGTTATCATGACTCCCACATGTGGAATTCCTCACAGCTGTATCAGGGGTTTGCCATGGGGAACATCCCAATTGGCCACCTAGTGGGGGATGCTGGCTACGCACTGGAGCTGTTGCTGATGACACCCATCAGAAATGTACACACCCCCGAACAAGAATGCCATAATGAGGCACATGCACAAACCAGGATCATTATAGAGTATCTGTTTGGGATGCACAAGTCACGGTTCCACTGCCTTGACATATCCAGTGGAGCCTTGCAGCACTCTCCAGCTACATGTGGACAAATGTTCTCAGTATGTGCCATGCTACACAGTATGATCCTGCGGAAAACAGCCGCAGCATGAACAACAGGGAGAGGGGACACACAGCCCACCACCACTGCCAAGGTCACCACAAGCACAGAGGGACTCTGAGGAGGAACTTCCTGAGCCTGCTCCTAGAGGCAGACAGAGGCGTGCCCAGTATGCCATGCCTTGGCAATGAGGCAATGCATAGCACATACACTGACACCGTAGGTACCCAGGGACCGATACCTCTTTCTCTGACTCACACATACAGTAGAAGGGATGCCAAACATGACACTACCTGTACTTTACCATGTATAGGGAGTGTACTGCATGTGTCCTACATAGTCAGCCTTCCATCACCATCCTCAATACCACCCCAGGCACAAGGTATGTCACCCTAACTATCAATTACTGAATAGAGTACTATATTCTGATAGTTATATCTATGCTATGGATGCAAGCATGCAAGGGAATAGGTTAGCCAAATGGGATATCAGCAGATAGCTGACAGCTATATGGGAAAACATGAAATCCATAACCAATACTGGTGTCACCATACTAGGCAGTAGTACTCAGGGTGACAACCCCCACTGCAGTACATGTGGTGGCTCGACTAACTGTGGGTGGCCACAGGTCATACACATGGATGTCAATGAGCATTCCCATTCCCACCCTCCAGCCTCACCCAGCAGGAAAAGTGTAGATGGCCAGAAATAAAGGTCGGGCAAAGCTCCACAAATGCTGGCAATGGTGAACATCCCCCCCCCCCTTACAGACCTACACAGACATACCACAACAGGTCTGGCAGTTGCAGTATAATTCTGAAGAATAAGATGTCTGAAACTGAAATGTATGTCATTACAATCTAACTTGAGTACTCCACTGATATACCTCCAATCAGAAAGATAGGGCACAATACAATACTAAATGGAATCAAACAGAGTTATAACTGAAACACCAGTGCAGTCAGTGCAAATGTGGAAAGTTGTCAGGTGTGCCCCCCAACCCCATGTATAAATGGCAGTAACATGTAAGTATGTAGAGTAATATCAGTGGAGCACAGATTGCCTGAGCTGTCCCAATCAACATGATAATTGGTGTATGTCCACTATATGCAGGGGTCAGTGTGCCAATCTTTTGTGAGTGTTTAATATTTTCTGGAAGTGGACAGCATGTAGGCCTGGATGTTGTGTCTCAGTGGCCTAGGTACAGTACTGTGTTTGACAGGGCCATGTTCCAACAACTGCAGTGCCAACCAATCTACTTCTCAGCTAGACCTATGTTACCAGTTGTACACACTCACTGTCCAGATGTCAATATGTGTTACTGTCAGAAAGCTGGACAGGCTATGAACAGGGGTCCATACATAGAAACAGTACACAGATGGAAGAACTCTACGCAGTGCCTAGAAAGTAACTATGAACTGCACACACCTTTGGAATTAAATATAGAGGTTAGCATCACATTAGTTGTCTGTCTAATTTGGAATACTGGTTGTCTGCCCAATCACTGGCAGCCCACATAAACCACAGTACTGAAGTAATGACACACTGCTGATGTCCACATACAAGGCAGGAGAAGGAGAAGATCCCAGTCATATCTGTGTGTCAGGTGCCATAAGCTTCCATATCACACATGCACTCAGTCCACCAACCCCAATAAAAGCCACAGGTATTTCATCAGTCATATCCTTGATGTTGGGAATGATGTCAGAATCAGCACATGTCTTTTATGGAATACACACAGGATGCAGCATGCTGACATGGCGTCCCATGCAGGTGTGTCCCTAGCCATAGGCAGCACCCTGTACACATCCAGACTGATGCATCACTATGAACTAGAAGGATTACCAGGAATACCTCACCTACTTGCCCATGTCACCCCAGGGAAGTCCACTGGCTTGCAGCCTGGTAACATATGAGTGACAAAATGCAGTGGCCTGCATAACTCTCATGTGGCCTACAGGCCTCTGGCAAATGGTCATGGCTCACCCATAGTGCCATCATATGCTTCACCCATAGTGCCATCATACAGAATGTCCTAACTAAAAACATAACACATTAAACAGAAAACAAATGCAAGGCCATGCTGTCAAATGCCAGTAGCATGCCTCTCCATGTCCTAGTCCAAGAATTGTGGACCAAGACATAAATACTGCTGTGACAAAGGTCAAACTATAGAAATGCATCTGAGATATTGTTACCATACTGTTGGGAAAATGATAGAATTACACGGGGCATAAATTCATGGATATAATGGAGTGTGCGAAGTCTGAAACTCAAATGTCTGTTCATACTTCCCCCTGACTGCAAACCCATAAATGCATAACCACAAACCTGCTTGTAAACCACAATATGAAGGGAAATCCACCATATATACAAGTCCTGCATTTGGATAAACTGACCAAATCTGTACTGCTGAGAGTTATGCCCACACCAGGATATGGACATTCAGTTAAGTTGAGAAATGTACAAGAAGGGGATCCCCAGCCAGCTTAGCACCAAGGTGCTGGACCATTTACACAGACCCATCACTCAATTGTCTGTAGCAACCCCTCCACAATGGCAGGATTGTCCCTCAATGTCTAGTCTTCGCCTCACAATATTGGTCTGTGCTGCATTGCTCTTGTATTTCCCTCATAAACAACTGTGAGCAAACAATGATATCTGTCAGTAGTTGATGACACAATGCATTACACTGTAAAACAGTACATATGTCCAAAAGTCTATGCTAAAACAGAACATGTTGCACAAGCAACACAGACAGTAATAGGAAATGTAGTTACACACAGTATTTTCCCATGTTTGGACCAATTGTATCGCCATATTGTCAACCTATCTACAGATATCCTGAAAAAATAGCTTGCTAGGTGTAGCTGTAGCACACAAAACCATGGACTGGAGTACAACTCTCCCTGAAATGGATTCCCACAAGCAATACAGAAGGTCATACTGGATATGCTCCCACACTTAGACAATGGATCCCTACACGCAATACAGAAGCTCATACTGGGCATGCCTCTACACTTAGAGAATGGATCCTCACATTCAACATAGAAGGTCATAATGGGCATGCTCCTACTGTCTGACACCACAGTGGACCATAGATATCTGTTATCTGCAGATGTCTGTGCAAACACACCAAAATGTGAACTGATTGGTCTTCACACACACACACACACACACACACACACACACACACACACACACACACACACACACACACACACACACACACAGGACAGGAAAACCCACAGCCAGCTGTAGGTGGCAGATATGTGGTAAGTCCACATCTGTTTTGTGTGATACGCACACATATCTAAGGCCAACATACTACATTAATTCAAACATACACACACACATACACATGGGGAAGAGAGACACAGACAGTGAGAGAGACAGTACCATTATGAAGCCTTTCCCACCCAGTACACATCCCATAGTCCACTTTACACTATCTGCTGATGTATGTCACCTTAGATGTACCTTCAGACAAGCCTCAAATCTGTAAGCTCAATAGTGCATGCGGTAAATCCATAACTTACTAAAGTAAATAAGTAGATAGGTAGGGTTTCGAATCTTGGTCCTAGTAACTGTGTGTGTGTGAAGGAATTGCTGTTTTACTCCATCTCCACCCAGTAAACACCCCATTACCTAATATCAGAACATGTGCTGCAGTCAGTCACGGTATACATTCCTTTTGTTAGCCCTCAGTCTTATAGGCTCTGTTATGCTTCTGATAACTTTGTAACAGTAGAGTACCAATAACTATTTATGTAGCAATCCTAATCACAGTCTTGTCAAACGGAAAGGTGTGTTTGTGTGTGTGTTTGTAGGTGAATGATTTTGAGGCCATTCCCATGCATTCCTTTTTACATTGCCTTCTGTTATCACTGTTGCTGATGTCACTCACCATTAAGGATACCTTTGACAGCTCTCAAATATGAAAGCTTTGTGGTGCATCTGATAAATGTGTAATACTGTAGTGCAGTAAACTATGTAGGTAGGAGTTCTAATCTCAGTCCTGACAAATGTGAGAGTGTCTGTAGTTATAGAGACATGATTTTTGAGCCCATTGGCACTTACTACACTTCCTTTTCCCCACCTTTATCATTGCTACTGATGTCACTCACTGTTAAAGATACCTTTAGACAGCTCTCAACTATGTAAGCTTTGTGGCATGTCTGATAAATGCATAATACTGTAGTGCAGTAAACTAGTTATGTAGGAGTTGTAATCTCAGTCCTGGCAAATGTAAAAGTTTGTGTGAGAGTGTCTGTAGTTATAAAGACATGATTTTGAGCACATTGGCATTTACTACACTTCTCTTTCTCATCATTTATCACTACTGCTGATGTCACTCACTGTTAAAAATACATTTGGACAGCTCTCAAATATGTAAACTTCATGGCGTGTCTGATAAATGCATAATGCTATAATGCAGTAAACTACTTAGGTAGGAATTCTAATCTCAGTCCTGGCAAATGTAAAAGTTTGTGTGAGAGTGTCTGTAGTTTTAGAGACATGATTTTGAGCCCATTGGCACTTACTACTCTTCCCTTTCCCCTCCTTTATCACTGCTGCTGATATCACTCACTGTTAAAGATACCTTTGGAGAGCTCTCAAATATGTAAACTTTGTGGCGTGTCTGATAAATCCGTAATACTGTAGTACAGTAAACCAGTTAGATAGTTCTAATCTCAGTCCTGGCAAATGTAAAAGTGTTTGCATGAGAGTATCTGTAGTTATAGAGGCATGATTTTGAGCCCATTGGCACTCACTACACTTCCATTTCCCCTCCTTTATCCCTGCTGCTGATGTCACTCACCTTTAAAGATATCTTTGGACAGTACTCACCTATGTAAGTGTTGTGGTGCATCTGATAAATGTGCAATACTATAGTGCAGTAAACTAGTTAGGTCGTGGATTGAAGCTGGGTCCTGGCAAGTGTGTGTGTGTCTGTCTGAGGTTGTATCATTAACAGTGTGATCCATATCCATTGGGGAGTGGGTTTTGCTACACTTTTGTGTGATACACCCAGCAAATTACCAAATGTCCACTGTACAGGGCCTGCTTTTGTGGTAGATGTGGGCACTCTTCAGTCCTATAATCTGTTTGTTATGTGATATTACTATAGAATAATATGGAGTCCAAAACAGGATATGTGGCCCTTGTAGTCCTGTGATACAATTCCATACACAGGAATCATAGGCAAACACACTCATCTATTCATTAATCCCTATGTCACTAAGTGGTCTGCAAATGGGATCACAGATGGATATCACAGTGTGAAAGCAGTGGACTACATGTCAGACAACAAAATAGTCATGAGTGGTGTCAGATTGCCAAACAGTCATGTGTGGAGTACCACAGGTTCTTGTCCTGTGTCCAGGCTTGTGTGTTGTGTGTGGCTATAATATCTAGCCAAACAAGAGTGAACTGTGGTTAACAATATTTGCAGACAATTGCTAATTGGGGGGTCTGCTTACATCCCCACATTATGTTAACACCCTGCATAAAGTTGCCACTGACAGCTCCACTTGTTGTCAGAACACTGCTCTTAGTCTCAATGTCAAGAAATGTGCCTCAATCCCCTGTTGAATCAATGTGGTGTCCACAAATGACCACATTGGTGGCAGTCCAATGGAGACAGATGTCCTTATAGGAGGTTTGTGAACACAGCTTGACAGCAACCTCTCTTCTGATCACCACACTGCCACTGTGGACAGGAAGTCTTTCCATGTGCCACATTGCATAACTAAGGGTGTGTCAGCCAGGAATGATGAGGTCAATGTCTCCCTCTACTCCCCACTCATTAGACCAATCAGCAGGTCCAGTGGCCCATTTGCCATGTAACTCAGTAGACACCTTCAACAGCTGGGTAGGTTGCAAGTGTACCTGACATGTATGACCCTAGGCATGAAACAACTGTCTGATATGGAAAGAGACCAAAACCTCCAGGTGTTCCCGGTCACATCTTGGCTACTTACAGGCAATCCCTGCTTGATTGACAATGCCATATCTGCCCAGCTGTGTTATAAATGCCACAACAAGGAAACCACAATATGTATGAACCACATGCCATGGATACCTCAACTGCATTACCACATTCAACAGAACATGCTTGGGGACAGGTCCATAACCCAGACAATGGCCACATTATGCAAAATATGTTGTGTACATGTCAATCAAAGAACCTCACTGGCTCTCTTCAAGAGAAATCCAGATGAGTGGATGGTGAATATAACTGTCACCCTGGGGATCACTCAAGTTGCAGTAGTCGATAGATGGCATGCTGACAAATGTCAGGTGCCATGATACCAGTGTACTCACATGCCCTACTCTTCTTATTTCTCCATGGACATTAGCCTGGTACACACCCAGGGACACCTTCACCAATGGATCTCAGTACTGACAAATGTATCTGTGTGCATTACTGAGCATAACAGTGTTAGTGAGTTTGTAAACTTGTTGTTGAAAATACTTTGAGGACCTTCTCACTCACTACACCCCCATGCTATACTTAGAAAGGGCTGCTGCTGTAGTGCACTGTAAAGGTACCTTGTGACACCCTTCACCCTATGGACTACCTTGAGCTTGCAGTACCAGCATAACACTGTTCTACCAATGAGTAGACAGGTGTGGTTTACCCTATGGGTCCTGGCATATGTGAGTATATGTGTGTGTGTATGTATTTGCAAGTGTGTGCGAGTGTGCATATTTTTAGGAGACAGCATTCTGAGGCCCCATTCTCCAAATATTCTGCACAGTGCCAAACATTACAAGGGTGGTGATGTTGCTCACCTTAGGAGAGCCATGGAACAATCTTCACCCTACTAGATCCATGGCATGTGCGATAAATGCATATCAGTGTAATAGCAATAATTACATAGGCAGGCAAAGGTTTGCATTTCATTCCTGTAAATTTGTGATTGTGAATTTGTCATAGCATTATCATGGGTATGAGTGAGTACTATATGCAATGTGGGTGGGGTGCTGGGTGTAATATGTTTACACCATGGTACTCCCAGTACATGTCCCAAGGTCCACTGTATGAGGACTGCTGTCACCATCAACCATACAGGTAACTGATAAGACGCTTCAGCCCAATAAGGCATGTGCTGTGTGCCAAAACTCTGTAACAGTATGGACTCAATGACGAGATAGGCAGGGTTGCTAACCGCAGGTGTGGCAAATGTGTGTATGGCTATATCTATGTTGGTCATTGTGCATATTTCTGTAGATGATAGTATTTCCTGGCCATTCCCACCCAGGATATCTCCCATTGCCATACTGTGCAAGGCCTGTGGATGTCATTCACCTTAGAGGGATTGTGGAGCACACTCCACCCTATTTTCTCTGTTGCATGTGCAATAAATGCAGAGCACTTGAATAGCAAGACCTAGGTAGGTAGTGTTTCTAATCTCAGTTGTGCCAAGTGTGTATGTTTGTGTGTGTGAGATCAGTATTCTGACTGTGTGTGTTTGAGTGACAAATGTGGCCATGGTTTACAGTTTTACACCATTGTACTCCGAGCACATGTGCTGTCCTACATCCATGTGGCTGATGCCTAAGTCCCTCCACATTCTGTGGCACAGATATCTCACAGTTGACGATTGCCACCATCTCACCCAACCGTCTATCTCTGACCTCAGCATAATGGTGGGCATCTCCAAGATCAAGGATATTGCCACACATAGCATGAAGAGTTGCATTTGTGACCCTGAGAATATGTCCAGTGTTAGATTTGCTATGTGCCTGTGCCTCCATGACAGTCCAAAACATGTGTCTGGTGGCACCTGTTGTGGCACTTGTGGCAGGGCCATGATGGGCAGCAGTCCACCTATGAGCACCTCTGTCCATCCACATGTGTGGAATCTGCCAGTTCTCTGGCTAAGGAAGGTGTATACATACTATATAGTTCTCATAGATTTACACAACAAACATGTGTATCATACTCATATTCACAGGTAGCATATGGATATGTAAAATATCCATGTAGCTGGCCTAGCAGTGGCACAGTCAGTATTGTTTGACAGAGACTCCAGTGTTTATCATGTGCGAGCTGTCCTTTCCCAGGGTGAGTTAGTGTCTGGAGCTGTGTTCCATGTCACAGCAGAGAGAGGCAGATGCTATGGCCATAGGTGCTGTTTAGCAGGTCATCACTACAATAAGTCTTGCTCAGACATAAATCTGTCAAAATCCTATTTTCCATTATTAGAAAAAACATACTACATTCACTTATAGTCTGACTTGTTTCACATACATTTTTGTGTTATTTCACATTGCACCGAGTTGTATCAGCAGGTTGTTTCATGTCCTTCTGTTTCCCAACATGGAGTGCTGGTAGACATATGATTGGAATAGGTATTTGCATGCCCTTTGTAGGTAATGCTCTTGACCAGGTGATGGCCTGTGCACCAATTGGTGTTCCCCACTTGTTAAGTGCATGCAGAGTAGTTCTTCCAATAGCCAGTGTCATGGCAAAACACTCCTATAATTGAGTACTTGATGTGGGCATTGTCCCTTTACCTTGGCTGTGAGGAACACATCCTGGAGGTCTATGGCTACTGAGTGTTACACACAGCAGGTGGGAATAACTCTTACAACAAGACTTGTGGAGACAGGCCAACTAAATGGCGGAGAAGGTTAAGACTTAGGGACCAAATGTGAGTATTGCTGTTATATGGTGTGAATACTGCTAGTTTCACAGGCTTTGTGTGTACATGCTCCTTCTGCATGGATGTCAGTCTAACAAAGTTATGTGTCTGCATACCTCTGAACTGTAGGCCTATCCACATAATGGCCAGAGATTTGTCTGTTATGTTTTGTGTGTTACCCAAACAGGTGTTGCCATTGGCAAATCAGTGGCATACTCTGGTCATTGCTGCCATTAAATGACAACATTCATACGTGTTTCTGACTTCATATCCCTCAGAATAGAGATGTTGCAACCAACCCTGTAACACTACCAACTTTCTCAACAGCAAAATATCAAATATGGCCCTGTGTTTGGACCTCTGACCTCCATTTATATGACAGGCTTTGTCCAGTTGTCATGCAGTAGAAGATTGACTGGTATGGTCTATCAGTATGTAGTGCTGACATTCCTGCTATTATCCCAGTGATGTTGTGGAATAAGACACATTAAGGGAGGTAGGGGCCATACATATGAGTGCAAAGGCTGGACAGCATGTAGAACCCTGTACAGTCAAGAGGTGGGTCTGAGGAATAGTAGGACATGGCTTAGAATCAGTCTGTTAGAACATGTGAGAGATGTTAGTTATTACATGGACAAACGTTCTATAGCTGTTACTTGTCATACATTTCACCATGGGGACTGTAGTGTGTTACAATGTACTTTTTCGGAAAAGATCTGTTTCCCAGTTTCATCAAACATTTAGAACCATTGTTATGTGAACAATCAATTTACATTGTATCATTTGATACTGTATCCCCTAGGGGTTAACTGAGGAGTGTAAGTGGAGGCTGTTTAAGAACATACATAATTAAGTGTCAATTGCTTCCTGTATTTCAGGCAATTATGTTTTGTAAAGTTGTAATACTTGACGGCAAAACACATTAAAACATTTGTGTGTATCGATGGCTGGTTGTCTGTTGTTTTACTATCCTCAGTCATTTTAGTTATATTGCTAAGAGGTCAGTGTACATCTGGCCATTGTGTATGGCATATCTTGATTTTGTAGCAGTGTACTGTGTATTTATTAGTAGTTCTGTGTAGGGGGTGGCAGCAGATGTCAGTGCCATGGGTCCCTTTGTATCATTACCAATGTGTTTGTATGTCCATAGACTGGTCCCCCCACTTCATCTGGCATGGTCCAGCATTGTACTAAAGTGCTCTTGGCTCTGACAGTGATGCAAGTTATTGACAACTAAATCAGTACTGATTCCACAGTCTTCCTTCCCTATGATAAACCGACTGCACTGCATGCTAAGGTTGAGAACATCATAAAACAGTACAGATCAGATGGCTTAGTGGTTATATGCTTTGACTATTGTGTACAGGTTCAAGGGCTGTATATTTTGTTGCAGGCCAGGTGTATATTATTTCCTTTACATAACATGCCTATATGTGCTGGCTGTCATTACAGTAGCAAGGGGTGTGAGTATACTGTATGAGATATGTGTATACATGGGTGGTGGGACATGTGATATGCACTCACACATCCATTATACACCAGCTACACTACGTGGAGACACATATAATATACCAGACATTTGGCTATTACAATAATGCTAATTAGTTACCTTTCCTGTAAGTAGTCTAGCCCAGATTCAGAATTGCTGTATCCAGGACTGTATGTTAGCTTCTGAGTGTTGCCCAAGTCTGCTCTTTAATGTGTCACTTAGATATGCTAGTTCTCTCCTCTTCTGCACTTTGAATAGCGCATTACTTTAGCACTTTAACAGATGTCTTGTAGCAAGTATTTTACCACACAAATGTGGTAACAACACTAAATGTTCTATGACGAAACAGCTCCAGTAATTATTATTAATGGCCACCCCTCCAGGCATGTCTACAGGTCAGTTCCCTATGCTTTCACCTATTAACCTGCTGGGCTTGGCCATCCTGAGGCAATGTCACAACTGCCTCATCTACACTGACAACCCTCACCTCTTACCTGTCTACACTCAGACTTGCAAGAGATGCACCTATACATCCAAATTGGAAGCCACACAATCCCAAGCCAAGACCAGAATATTTGGTCAAGAGGAGATGGTAAACACTTGCACCACACTACATGGAACATGTAGCCTTCCAGAACACACACCAGCATTGCCTTCATATAGAAACACAAACCACACACCCACCTTTGTGGAGGCTCTCAATAAAAAGCTGCACAAACAGCAGAGACCTCCAAGGCAGACATGCACTCCACCACCTCCACACAACACTAATCACAAGATGCATATGTCTCCAAAATAGTGTGCCACTCAACCAAATTGCCTAAGGCAAAACAGCATGGCCAAAACAATAGGCATAGTTGACCTGATAGTAAGGAACAGTGATGTCCCACTCACTAGGTTGAAAAAGGAGAATGTGATAGTCAGCTGGCTGTTGGCACCAGGATCCACTACATAACACACACACTGAGGTCCCCCAACAACAGGTACACATATGACTCTGTCATTGTACACGGGGGTGTGAATGTCCTGAGACGTACCTCCCCGGACTATATGGAAACAGACATGGAGGAGCCTGCTGACTATGTAGCCCAGACAGGTATGACCCTAGCCCTGAGCAGCACCCTACCATCACCCAGACAGTACAAGCTGAAAATGATTGTTCACAGCAATTGGCTACATCTCTGGTATCATATTACGGGGTTCCACTATCTGTGCACCTGGGATGACATGCTTGACAGACCATGATCCTTTGCCACAGTTGTTCTGCATCTGTCACCCCTGGGCTTCCAGATACTGGCCAAGGCTCTTGCTATGCCTATAGTTTTTTAGGCAGTGTTCCACAGACCACATTAACACTGTAACAGCTACAAACAAATGTAATCTGAGGATCATGTTCCTCAACACTAGAGGTCTATATTTAACAATGCATTCACTCAAAGCACTCTTTAAAATGGATAACATCGACATTTGTGCTGTAACAGGGAACTGGTTCAAGACAGCAGGAAGCATACCTGCACTACCAGGCTATCACTCATTCGACACCTGCGTGGCCCTGAAGTTGGACTGCAGCTGCAAGGGTGGGGTGTTTCAATATTCATAACAGATGCGCACATCTCCAGACTGTTAGCATAACATAATGCATCTGAGATACTTCAGGTGCAGTTAACATTGGCTAAGACAGCAATACAGGTCATAGCCTGCTGTAGGTCCATAAACATGGCCCGAGACTCACACACCCCATTCCTAAGCACCCTGGGGAATATTAGGTTACAACCTAACACTCTCATACTGGCCAACATCAACTACCCCACAATTAACTGGAAAAACTACTCATGTACCAAAACACTTGGCCAATGCTTTCTGGGATTCATTGATTCCAATGCCCTGGACATGCTAATGTTTACTCCCACTAGAGGTATCCACATCCTTGACCGGGTCATTACTAACATGGGTGAATGTTGCTCTACACCAGTAGTCAACTCCTCCCTGGTTAGTTACTAACCACAAATTAATCACATTGGAATTCCACATCCCTCCCACCGCCAATAAATGTAACCACCATGAAATCTTCTCCAAAGCTAACTTTGGGCACATACAAACATTGGTGGCTTGCTGAATGGCACCCATGGAGATGAAGATTAGTTGCATGACCACAGAATCTTACACCAATGCACTGTACGAACACACACAGAAATGCATAGATCTCGTCATACACAATACAACCAAGATGATCTCCTCAGAAATAAGGAAGCCAATCTGGTGGTCCCCTGCTATAAAGAAACCCTACAACAGAAGGAGGAACTTCATGTGGAATAAGGTGATATCCCAAGTCTGGAAATACTCCTTTATCAGCCTCAACCAAAGATTGTGATCTCTCCTCAACACCTGTAAAGGTGCCTATGACAACATGATTGCAGCAGATAGTGGAGACAACCACAGAGCCTTCAATAGTAATGTATAGCATCTCCACAGCACAGTAGCATAACCCTTAGATGATGTATGTTTGTATCTGTTAAGGTGGTGCTTTCTTTTAGCTTCCAGGCATTCACTATAAAATGCATTATGATGATATTTCTGTCAATATATGTTAGCAGGAACAATGTTACTACAACAACCTTCTCAGCTTATCTACTCACATCATTTGGATATGTCTCTACTGTCATGCCTGCCCCCCCCACACACTTTGTCTGGCTTGTTCCAGATTCATTGCACTACAGGGTTGTGAGCATACCTCTCCACTGCCAGGCTTTTTGAAGAAGACTGTCCAGGTGTTTGGCCCATACATTGTTACTGTTACACAGCTTCTTTGCATTTCTCTTGGTAACACTATTTTGATGCAAGGAATTATATCAGTGAAGACTGACATACATGTCAATTCCCATCCCCATATCATTCCTACAGTTCTGCTGATACAGTCCCTGTTGCTGTGCAACTGTTCAGTTGTGACAGCAATATTCTGATTCTGTCCATATATGTGGCCCATTTCCCATCCTTTGTACAGCCTTTGTTCATTAGTCTTGCACTAAAAGGTTGCTATGTATGATTCTGAGGTATGTCTGCACTGCATGTTATATGACTACATATATATATATATATATATATATATATATATATATATATATATATATATATATATATATATATATATGTGTGTGTGTGTGTGTGTGTGTGTTTGTGTATATATATATGTGCATAGGTAGATACTAGACTATTGGCCCTAGGGCCTATATAAGCCTAGCCAACAAGATCCCCTGGCTTTTGACACACAAGTCAAATAATGTCAGGTGCCCCTGTTGAGCAGTCACACACAGGTGAATCACAGGGTGGGTTTCCTACTTACCATCCAAATGTCACTATTTATCTTAAAGAGGGCTAATGAGGAGCTGTGTTTCACATACATGGGTAGTTTGTTCCAGAGTATAGGAAGTGTTATGGACAGTAATCTATCCCACCAGCATGTTCTGTCTATTCTGGTGACAATCTTTAGCTCCCTGGAGCATGTGTTTTGGAGGGACTGAGATTTATTTACGTGTAGCATGCCCAACAGCTCTGGGTTTGACATGGCTGTGTATGTTAGGCACAGATCAGCTCTAAATAGGCGATATGGAATGTCTTAAAGCTGGTGTATTTTGAGGCAGTTTGTGTAGGGCATCTGTTTGAGGCCAGTGATCCTGTTTGTGAGGTAAGTCTGTGGACTTTCCAGTTGTTGTAGATGTCTTATGAGGTACATACCAAGCATGCCATTGTACTGTATAATAGGTCTAATATGGGATGATTAGAGGGAACAATACTCTCCTTTGTTCTGGATGACACACCTGTTGTGAAGTGATGTGCCACATAGAAGGATTTCCCGAGTACTGTGGCAATGTGGTTATCAAAGGAGAGACTACTATCCACTTGTGTCCCTAGGTCTCATCACTTTTCCAGTGTTAAGTATACTAGCATATATGTGGTAGTTCATGGGCACAGAGTTTTACCCAAAGAGGATGAAAATGCATTCCTTGGTGTTAAGCTTGAGGCAATGGCTTTGACATCAGGCATCTGTGTCAGTGAGGCCATTTTGTAGAATGCCCACATCTTTACAGGATTCAATAATGGCTCCCAGTCTGCAGTCATCTGTGAACGTTGTCAGCCATAGACCCACTGTGTTAGCCTGAACTTCAGAGAAGTAGGTGTCAAACAGAAGAGGACCTAGGACTGCACTGTGTTGTACTCCACTTGTCACTGGTGTGGGGTCAGATTTGGAGTCTGCTACTTTCACAGCGTGGATTCTGTCCATAAGCCAGCTGGCAACCCCTCTCATGACATTGGTATGTATGCCTAGTTTAGTGAGTTTATCTATAATTCCAGAGTGGGGGATGCTGTTGAAGGCCTTGGCAAGGTCTAGGTCAGCTGCATGAACTACCTTGGCCTTATCCTTGGCTCTGCTGACTGCTTCAAAAAAGACAATCAGGTGTAGGAGACGTGATGTACCTTTCACAAACCCAAACTGGGTGAGGTCAACAGTTTGGAGGTTACCAATGTCATTGTTTATTAGTTCCATGCTGATACACTCCATGGCCTTGCAGATCAGGCTTCTCAGGCAGATGGGGCAGTGGTTTCCAGCATCTGTGGTGGATCCCCCCTTGTGGTGTGGGATAACCATCGCTATGTGCCATTTAGTAGGCACAATGCCTGCAGTGAGGCTATGAGTGAACATGGTACTTAGGTGGGGTACCAGTTAGTTCTGTGGTTTCTGCTGAACACAGCATGGGATGTTGTCTGGTCCCATGGATGTTGTATTCTTGGCTTTGGAGGATGTGTTTTTGACCTGTGTGGCCATGATTACAAGGGCTTTACATTCCTGCAGCAATGAGATGGGCCCTTTAGTGGGTGAGAGGGGGGTGAAGTTAGCACTAACCCTATCTGCCAGGCTGTTGGCAATATCAGTTGGTTCTGTATATTTACTGTCATTGTGCTGTAACTCAGGGCAGATCTGAGTGTTGCCATTGAGATTATTGACATAACTATAGAATACTTTGTGAATGTCTTTAGAATCAGTTGCAATCTTGTTTTTGTACCCAGCTTTGGTGGATTTTATGAAGGATGTCATCTTCTTCTGAGGATGATAAGGGAGTTCTTGCAATCATGGGGGGTCTACTCTAGTATTTCAACAGTTTCATCCTTCTGTTGTACAGTTCCTTAATGGCAGGGGACCACCAGATTGGCTTCCTCTATTTGTCAGAGAGCATCTTGGTTCTATTTGGGATGGCATGATCCATGCACTTGTGTATCTGTTCATACAGTGCATTGGTGTAATATTCATCAATCATACTTCTATTTACCGTCTGCATGGGTGTCAATAAGGTAGCCACTTCAATCTGAAGTAGCATGAAGTTGGCTATGCAGACATTCTTTATGGTGGTTTCCTTAATGGGGGCTGGGAGCATTATATATATCTATATATATATATATATATATATATATATATATATATATATATATATATATATATATATATATATATATATATATAGATAGATACACATACACATATCCCTATTAAATCTCGAACGCACAGATTCTTGATGACCAAAATACCGAGACCAAAGACCCGAAACACCAAAAAAATGGAAAACCAAAACCGCAAAATTCAAAATCGTGAAAAGAATACCAAACATACAGCACACATATAAACATTCACACACTGTCCCCAGAACACAAACAAACAAACCTACACTACAGACAAGCAGGGGGGGTAAGCCCCCCACACCCCCCTTACTTAAATATTCTAACTCCAAGGTCGCACTACAGAGACACACATGAAAAAAACACCACACACCACCATTCCCCTCGCATACACACATCACATTTACAAAACACACTTACACACACACTACAACCCCCATAACCCACACACACAAAAAAATACTTACCCTACCTTCCACCTACCCATTCACAAACGGCAATACCAGAACCACGAATTTCAACATCTCCAATCATCGTGATTTTGAAATTCGTGCTTCTGATCTTTCGGTATTGTGGGGTTTCGGCACTCTGGTCTCAATAGTTTGAAATTCGAGATTTCAAACTTTCGAGATTGTGTAGTGTTCCCATATCTATATACATGCATATATATATATATATATATATATATCTATATATATATATATATATATATATATATATATATATATATATATATATATATATATATATATATATATATATATATATATATATATATATATATATATATATATATATATATATGGGTCCCCTTGACTTCATCGACACGCCGAAACACCGACGCTAAGAAGACCGACACGAGAAGACCGACGAGACAGATGATCGACAATGTGAAATCCCGACAGCCGAAACACCGACATGGGTAACATGTGAGCGGGAGTCAGTAAGTGTGCGATAGTGAGGGATTTAGCGTTAGGGAGCAGACAGGTAAGTGTGTGCTAGTGAGGGATTTAGCATTAGGGAGCGGACAGGTAAGTGTGCGATAGTGAGGGATTTAGCGTTAGGGAGCGGACAGGTAAGTGTGAGATAATGTGGGATTTAGGGTTAGGGTGCGGGAAAGGTAAGTGTGCAGTAGTGACGGACTTTAGGTGTAGTGGCGAGTTAAGTGAGTTAGGGTTAGGGTGCGGGTAGGGTAAGTGTGCGATAGTGACAGAATGTAGGTTTAGTGGCAGGTTAAGTGAGTTAGGGTTAGGGTGCAGGTAGGGTAAGTGTGCGGTAGTGTCGGACCTTAGGGTTAGGGTTTGGGTTAGGGTTAGTGCATGTATAGTTGTGTGTTATGTGTAGTTTACATTTTGTGTGTCAGTGTTATGGTGTTCGGTTTTGTGAGTTGTCGGTTTTGTGCGTTTTCGGTGTTTTGGTGTCGTTGTTTTGAGTGTCGGGTTTGTGGCATGTCAGTGTTGTGATAGGGATCCATATATATATATATATATATATATATATGTGTGTGTGTGTGTGTGTGTGTGTGTGTGTGTGTGTGTGTGTGTGTGTGTGTGTGTGTGTGTGTGTGTGTGTGCATGTAGAGGGAGAGAGGCATAGGTGTGTACTAGGCTAATGGGCCTGGAGCCTTTACAAGCCTAGCCCATAGGATTACCCTATCATCATGCCTCCCAACCGTAGTCCCTAGTGCCTCTGTCAGGTAGAGCCACTCGAGTGATCCCCAGGGTGAATCTCCTATTTCATTCCACTCATCTAGATTTCTCTTGAAGAGGGCCAGTGAGGTGCTCTGCTTGACATGTATGAGAAGTCTATTCCATAGCTTGGGCAGTCTGTAGGTTATGAACCTGTCCCTATTGCATGTACTGTTGATTGCGGTAATGAGGTTAAGGTCTCTGGAGCATGTGATGCGGAGGGATTGGGATTTCTTTAGATGTAGGATTTCTAACATAGCTGGGTCACACATGGCTTTGTATGTCAAGCTGCAATCACCTCTAAGTAGGCAATATGAGGCAGAGACTATTTGGATTTGTCTGAGTATGTCCATATGGGACAAGTGTTTAGGGCTAGGGTCCTCTTTGTAAAGTTTATTTGCACCCTCTCTGGTTGTTGCAGGTGTCTAGTGAGGTACATGCCAAATGGGGCATTATACTCGATGATTGGCCTAATGAGGGGAGAGCAGAGGGAGACAATGACTTCTTACTTCCTGGATGCAAAACCCTTAGTAATGAGATGTGCCACATAGCAGGACTTTCTGACCACAGTGACAATGTGGTGGTCAAAACAGAGGTTGCTGTTAACCTCTGTTCCCAGATCTGTTATAACACCATCTGTGTTTAGTGGACTACCATCAATGTGGTAATTCAAGGGAACTTTGAATTTACCAAGGGGGATGATGACACATTATTTGGCATTGATCTTCAGGCCATGGTTCTGACACCAGTCATTGGTCTCATTGAGGCATTTCTATATGATGTCAACATCACTTGGGGAGTTAATTATAGCCCCAAACTTTCATTTGTCTGCAAACTTTGTCAGCCACAGTCCCTTCATGTTGGCCTGGACATCAGAGTAGTAGATACCAAACAGGAGAGGACCCAGGACCGAACCCTGTGGGACTCCACTCATGACTGGTCACCAGTCTGACTTGGAGACAGCTACTTTCACAGTGTGGGTTCTATCTGTGAGCCAGTTTGCAGCCCAACTAGAGATATAGGTGTTGGGCCTAGCTTAGTGCATGTTTCTATGATTCATCAGTGGGGAATGATACCCTTTCTGCCCAATACCTTACATGTGTCACCATCACTGTTGTGTATTCCTGACACATCAGTGGGATGATGTGAGGATTGGGCTCACTACATTATACAGAGAACATGCGTTCCAGACTTGTGATATTTGTCTCATATTATGTTAGCAGTAACAGTATTTATACAACCACTTCCTCAGCTTATCTACTCACATTATCTGGATATCTCTATATTGTCATGCCTTTGTCCACACACTTTGTCTGGCTTGTTCCAGATTCATTGCACTAAAGGGCTCTGAGCATACCTCTCCACTGCCAGGTTGTTTGCCAAATGTCCAGGTGTATGGACCATACATTGGTTCAGTTCCACAGTTTATTTGTATTTGTCTGCTAAATCACTGTGATGATCCCAGGATTTATGTCAGTGAATAATAACATAACAGATCCTTTTCCAGCCATGTATCCTTCAGACAGTTCTGCTGACATGCACCCTTTTGCACTACAACTGTTTAGTTTTGACAGCTATTTTCTACATATGTCCCTATATGTGCCCCATTTCTCTCCCTTTGTACAGACATTTTTTACATATTTCTTTCAGTTTGATGTTGATAGTTATGTTTCTGAGTTATGCACTGCATGTATTGTGAGTACACATATATATTTTGTAAAATATCTATACATATATATGTATGCATATATATATATATATAGATATATATATATATATATATATATATATAGATATATAGATATATATATATATATATATATATATATATATATATATATATATATGGGTCTAGGACACATGCTCGGCTAGCATATGTCCGAATCACAAAACATCGAACACACATACACAAAAGCGCTTAACATTGAAAAGCGCTTCTGTGTATGTGTAGTTCAAAAAAAAAATCTACATTTCGGCAGGGGAGCTTTGCCCCCCCTGCACCCCCCACACCCCTACTTTATTATTCTCACTCCGAGATCGCACTACAGTGGGGAAAAGGGAATTTTCCCTTATCCGCACTGTAGTCCAATCTACGAAACAGGCACACATACACAGAAGCGCTTGTCAATGTTAAGCGCTTTCGTGTATGTGTGTTCAATGTTTTGTGATTCGGACATATGCTAATCGAGCATGTGTCCAGATCCCATATACATCTATCTATTTATATATATATATATATATATATATATATATATATATATATATATATATATATATATATATATATATATATATGCCTTCAGTCATATATTTATATGATTATATATTTTAGGTATATATGTTTCCATAAATATGTCTATATGCAATACATGATTGATTCTACAGAGCTTTCACATGGTGGTTGTATACCTGTATTGCATGATAACTTTGGAAAAGTAACAGTGACTTGTACAGCTCAGATGGTGTACTGGTATGGGGTTGCAACTGTGCCATACAGGGTTCTGGGTTAATGACTGGAGTGACAGTTTATTTCCATTAATGTTAAATATGCAGACTGCATGATTTGGTAGGTACAACATCATGATATTCTATGCCTCAAATGGCTTAGTGGTTGAGTATTTTGACAACGGTGTCCAGTGTCCTGGGCTTGAGACTTAGGATTGACATATTTTTCCATTAATTTAAATAACCAGACTGCATGATATTTTAGGTAAACAGCATGCCATTCTACGTCTCCAGTGGCTTAGTGGTTACATGCTTTGACTATGGCGTATGGGGCCCAAGTGTTGGGGCTGACATTTCTTTTCCATTAATTGAAATGACCAGACTGCATGATATGGTAGGTAAAACATCATGCTATTCTATGCCTCCAATGGCTTAGTGGTTAGGTACTTTGACTATGGTGTATAGGTTCCTTGTTTAAAAACTTGGGACTGATGGTTTTATTTCCATTAATGTTTAATAACCAGATTGCATGATATGTTAGGAAAGCATCAAAACACTTGGTACTGATGGTTTTATTTCCATTAATGTTTAATAACCAGATTGCATGATATGTTAGGAAAACATCATAGCATTCAACATCTCACATAGCTTAGTGGTTAAGTGCTTTGACTGGTGTATGGGCTTTTGGGTTAAACACTTGGGGTTGGCATTTTTTTCCATTAATGTTTAATAACCAGGCTGCATGATATGTTAGGAAAACATCATAAAGTTGTACATCTCACATAGCTTAGTGGTGAAATGCTTTGACGATGGTGTATGGGCTCCTGGGATAAACACTTGGGACTGACATTTTTTTTCCATTAAGGTTTAATAACCAGACTGCATGATATGTTAGGAAAAACATCACTAAATGGCATGTCTGATATAGCTTAATGGTTAAGTGCTTTAACTATGGTGTATGGGGTACTGGGCCCAAGATTGGGGACCGACTTTTTTTTCATTAATGTTAAGTAATCAGAGTGCATGATATGTTAGGAAAACATCATAATGTGCTACTCCTGTAATGGCTTAGTGATTAAGTACTTGTGACTATAGTGTATGGGGTCCTGCATTCAAGGGCTGTTTAGTTTGTTGCTACACTTTATACTTTATTGCAGATGGGGACTAATATAAAATAAATTTAACATGTGTGTTTTAATTATTTTGCTAAGGTAGGGACATTCTTTCTGCACCATTATCTGTGGGGGGCTGTGTAAACATTAGGGGACTGACAAAGGCTTTGCATTGGCTTTGCCCTGCACACATTCTGGGGTAACATTTGATGGGGGCATGAATAGGACAGTGTTTGCATATTTGCTTACATACTAGGGGCATTGTGCTTGTGCAAACTTTCTTTTTTATCCATGGACACTAACGTAGTGTCCATGGATAAAACACTCTTGCTGCTGCAGACGTCCGTGCAGGGGGCATTTATATTGTGAGAGCTCTTCTCTCAGACCCCCCCCCCATGCTCGTACACAGCTCCATGTCTGTGTAGTACTACAGTAGCATGCCTTCATTAATATTAAAGGTGCACTGCTGCTCTACATGGACACGGACTTCTCCATGCAAGAAGAGCTTCTTCTTGCATGGAGCGTACGTGAATCCTGTTGTCCATGTTCAGTGTCAGTGGTGCACCAGGTAGCACACTTGTTTTTAGCACAGATGATTGAGTGCTCTATTCCCATACCAGATAGTTGGATTACTAACACTCTAGTGCAGTATGATGAGATACTGCAAGCATTAAATGTATGTGGTCTGATCCATAGTATTCTACTTAGTGACTGTAGCATTCCTTGTTAAGAATTCCTGGCTGAATTTGAACACAAATTAATAGCTGTATGACAGATTTGAAAAGGGAAAGCTGCAGTAAGTGAATGTCATCTGAAAACTGTGGCTATATTTTATTTGTGATGTGTCAGCGAATGAAAATTTCATTGTGTAACTTCTGAAAGTGATACTCTCAGACCTGGTATCCTGCACTGTTTTGAAGGACTTCCGCTTGACTACTGCTTTGTTTATTGGTGGGGACACACCTGAAAGCCTCAAAGCAATACTTGTCCTGTAGCTGAAGACACTTGATTCACAAGCTAATTCCTTCTTGCTGTAGAATAAAATTGCATAATACTGATATAAAATTATATGACGTTCTTCTGGATTTTGTTCAGTGTCTGGTCTAAGTGAGGTTTTGTGAAGTTTATCAATGATACTTGGTGCATGGCAAATAGCAGTATGATTGTAATGTGATATGCCTTAGGGATGGAAACTTGTCAGTCTGGACAAGATAACTAATTCTGTATACAGTGGTTATGGACATGGTACTGATATGCCAAATTGCTATGAAATTTGTCTATATATACATCTTAAATATTAAATACCCTTCTAGAGAGCTTGGTATCTAGACTACATAAAGTTAAGAATGTCATTTAAACAGAATGATCAGAAACTCTACAGCAAAATCAAAGTTATGGCAGGGAAAAGGGGGCAGATGCCCTGGACACAAGCTGTTAGAGTGCAAAATCAGCACTGTAGAAGGGTATGAATGGACCCTGCAAATCACTAATGTAATCAGATTTTTTGGGTGGCTAGGCACAAGTTTAGTTATTTATGTATCTGTAAACTGAATTGTGGATACTTAAATGATTTTCTTGCAGTGTGTGTGTGTGTGTGTGTGCGTGTGTGCGTGTGTGTGTGTGTGTGTGTGTGTGTGTGTGTGTGTGTGTGTGTGTGTGTGTGTGCACTTATTATAAAACTTATGAAGGAAGTTGTACAGCTCTCTGCTACAATTTTTGAAAAGGTGTTTCAGACTGTGAAAGAGTTGTTACATAGAAACACAATAGCTCTGTCTTCATCACTTTTTCTGTTAACGTTGGTTTGTGACTTTTTTTGGTGTTCAACCTTAGGTTGAACAGGTAGCATTGATATTGTGATTGCCCATTGTGCCAACTGACCTAGCTTATGCTCTGCACAGGGGAGAAGGCTATTAGTTTATAGTCCAATGTAGTTCCCATAGTTCCCAATTCAGAAGAGGGACTAGGGACAGTGAGAAGACTGTCCATGAAATGAGAAGAATGTTTAACTTGAGTGGAAGAGAAAAATATTTAAAACATATATATATAAAATGAAAACACCCAAAGCTGAGTGCACAAACATCAACATCAGAAGGTCGAAAACACAGAAGTTGACACAGTGATGCACATGCACTGAGAAACAGCCCTGGAGCATGCAAACATTTTTTTAAATGAATTAAAAGATGTTTTTGCTGGGGGGATATTCTCTGCAACCCACACCCCCTGCTATAAATAAATGCACATTATATATATATATATATATATATATATATATATATATATATATATATATATATTTATTTATGTCATAAACACAAGACAAGGGCAATTTTCCGTACATCTGAATTTGTGGGATCTCACTCACCTGTTGATGAACTGCCTAGTTGACCGTATGCTGTCAACTTGACAACTGTCACTACACACGGTATATTCACCAGCACTCATATATATATATATATATATATGTATATAAGAGAGAGAGAGAGAGATGTCTCTCTCTCTCTCTCTCTCTCTCTATATATATATATATATATATATTTATACATACATACAAAGAGACACTATTTGGGAGAGTGCTGATGTATATAGAGCTGGACTCTAAAATGGGTGATATGCATATGCACACATTTCACGTATTTCATACTCTGAATATTTCTACATCCATTCTGTGGACCCCATTTGAATATGCATATCACTGTCTTGAATGATGAGGGACATTACCTCTTAAGATGTACTGCATTCTTTACAAGCCAGCTGGTATTGAGGCTAGTATAATAGCCTTCAGCCATCTCAGTCACATTCAAATAATATAGTTATCTTGAACAAATAAGCAATGAAGCAATTTTTACATGAATAACTTTAACGGCGGCAGCATATTTTAGTTTATTCACTACCTCTTTTTCTCCATGGCATTCAAACAGCAGTGATGATAAAGTATATTATAATAGGTAATAAGAAATCATAACAGTGCATCTTGAAACCTGCATATTTTAATATTTAAAAATTGTAAACCACTGTGCATAGGCAGTATGAACAGGCAGTTTAAAAGCAAAATTACTTTAAAACCTTAATGCTTGTCTTTCCATACAGCTATTATTTCTTTATCCTTTTTTGACTGGGTTAGTCCTGCTAGCAGAGACCTGAGATGGTATTTATACAAGAAAAAAAAATTGACTAGGGTATTAGGGAACTTCCCCTAATCATCACTGTTGTCAGTGAGACCCATTTTGGAGAAGCACTTCCTCTTTCCATTCCAGGTACAGAGGTGGCCTGGAGAAACATGGAGACAAGTGGAGAGAGAAGATGATGGAGTGGTGAATAAAATGGAGGAGAAAGCAAATATCAAGACCAGAGAAAGTGTGCAGGATTCTGAGGAATGGTTTCAAAGAAATCTGATGGAGATGAGTCAGCAAATGGTGGATGTATAATTACAATTCCCAAGGTGGGATAGTTGTGGGATGATTTACTTAATGAAATGGTAGTGCAGAGTGAGACAGAAAATGAAGGAGATTGTCACTCGTCTGGTCAGGATAAAACAGAAGAACATTCGTGGGTTCAGTTCAAGCAGATTTATTACACACAAATGCATCAGGAATGAGGCTTTGTAACTTAAACTTAAATAAACTTATAAACAGACTGACTACTACACTCACACATGTTAACAGTCTGGCTGTTCTCTCAAAATGGCACTGCTGCTTGCACGTGTTCACTATTTATATGCACGTGCTTACATCTGGAAATGCTTCTTAAAGCTACATACCTACACTCTGATCTACATCCTCCCTCTTTGAGAAATCGTCTATACAGGAAATAACAGTATTCAATGACATGCAATTTACAGAAAGGATCTTTTGACATGTAATTATACAGAACTAATTCTTTGACATGCAATCATACAAAATCAGACACATATAAAACAATCATGTCCAGGTTGCTGTGTATTTTACACTATGTCTGAAAATATGACCTGATCATGTAACATAAACGTCAGAGTTGGAACTAGCAAGGGGACTGTTTTCAAGGAATGTTCAACTTTTGGGACAACTGGGACATCATCATGAATGGGAATGGATACTGAGACATGTTCTTCATTATGAACATTGTCAGCCAGATAAAGAAGTCTACCTTTTGGATACACCATTTTGAAATTGTACTTTTGCAATTTGAGCATCATTCTTTGCAGTCATGCTGGAGCGGAATGCATAGTCCTCTTTAAAATAGTGACTAGAGGTTGATGGTCAGTTTTTATCTGGCTAGCTCAGCCATAAATATAATCATGGAACTTCAAACATGCAAACACAATTGCCAAAAATTCCTTCTCAATTTGAGCATACTGCATCTCAGTTTAGGTAAGAGTTCTAGATGTGTAGGCAACATGTCTGCCCTCTTGAAGAATAACTGCACCAAGACCGAACTTTGAAACATTACAGGAAAAAACTACTGGCTTGGGGACATAATAGTATCTTAATGTAGGTGGGTTAGCAATTTGCTGTTTGAGGTTGTCAAATGCTCTCTGGTGTTGTTCTAACCATGACTGTGCAACATTTTTGCATGTTAGCTCTCTCAAAGGTGCTGATAACTCACTAAAGTCAGGGATAAATTTGCCTAAATAGTTAATCATACCAAGAAAATGCTGTAAAGCTTAGACATTGTCTGGAGCTGGCATCTCAGGAATGGCTGCTTGCTTGGAAGGATCTGGTCATAAGCCTGTACTGGTAAATTAATGAACTACATAAGTAACTTTTGGAAGTCTGAATTTACATTTCAGAGGACTGAGCTTTAAATTAACTTCACTCACTCTGTCCAAAACTTTCCTGAAGTTTCTGTCATGCTCTGCTTCACATTCCCTCCAAATAGTAAATCATCAACTAATCAACTATTATTGCACATGAGTAGCCTGAAAAAATTTGCTGCATTGCACACTGAAAGACTTCACCAGCAGAATTTATTGCAAAAGGCATCCTGAGGAATCTGTATCTATCAAATGGGGTACTGAATGTAATCAGTAGTGAAGTGTGATCAAGCATTACTTGCCAAAATGAACTCTTTGCATCTAAGACAGAAAAAAACTGTGGCATTTGGCATAATGGCAGCACTCTCCTCGACTGTACACATAGGATGATGATGTCTTTTTAATCCCTTGTTCAAGTCTCTTGGGTCAGTGAATATGCTGATTTCATCTGTATTTTTTTATGAGCAGCTACCATGGAAGACACCCATTCAGTTGGCTCTGTGACTGGACAAATAACACCTTGCTGCACCATTTTGTCTAACTGGACCTTGACTTTCTCCTGCATAGCTCTCCTAGTTGGTATGACCACTGGACTGACCTCTGGGTCTACTTTCATGGAGTACACAATTGGAATTTGTCTACCTTGTAGTTGAGAACATCAGCATACTCTGAGAGAATAGCGTCACTATGCATGCTGGAACTGGGATATGTACTTACATGATATACTTCTTTGGTAAAAGAAAGCAGTTTCATTCTCAAACTGTCTCTGAGACCTAATAATGACTACACAGGTCTTCAGACTACATAAAATTGCAAGATGTAACTTTTCCCAGCCAAATAGCATGAAAGCACTACTGAGCCTTTGATCTGAATCTCATCACCTCCATAAGCAACAAGCTTCGCACAATTGACCAAATTAAGTTGCTCACCAGCTCTCACTTTAGTAAATGTTTCTGCTGACATTACATTACACTTCAAATTAGTGCCTGCTTTGAGCTCTGTGGGTTTACCATTGATCAGGACAGTACAAAATCCTTCATCATTCTTTGCAACAAATCTACTGCACTAACCTTTTCACCAACCACTAATACACCATCTACATAGAAAGTAGGGTTGCAGCTTTCTACATGATCAACTTGCTTTTTTGAGTAACCTTTCTTAATAACTGAATGAGGATTGCTTGATTCAAAAAACTTTTGAAAATGGTTCCATTTTTTACACTTGTGGCATTGCTGACCAAATGCTAAGCACTTCTCTCTTTTAGACTCATGATTGGCACCACAATTACAACAGTTAACAATAAGACTTGACTTGGGTTTTGCTGACTCACTCTTATACTGCACTGAATATGCCATTTTTACTGAGCTAGTCTTAGAACTTGCTAGAAAGCTACAAGTTTTCCCTGCTGACCTGCAGGGGATGCTGCTGCCATGTACTTAGGCCTGATTCTGCTTGCCATGTGTTGCATGCTGTCTACGTTTGCTCAGGAGGCTGTTAAAACCATGCTATTATCACTTGTAAGCATACTTGTGTGCCTTTCTGTGAGCTCATGGATTTGACAAATTTCTATGGCTTTGCTTAACATAAAGTCACTGTCAGGAAGCAAAATCTTTCTCACTGCAGTACTACTAACACCACACACAAGCCTGTCCTTTATTAATTAATCTGTCAAGTCACCAAATTTGCATGTTTTTGCCTTATTTCTCAAGTCAGTGATATAAGCTGCAAAGGTTTCACCTGGCTTTTGGTTTCTTGTATAAACTAAGTGCCTATGTAATATAACATTTGACTTGGGGTTGCACATTTCTCTAAATTTGCATTTTAAGCACTCAGGGTCCTCCCTTGAATCAGCCGGTACCACAATATGGCAGTTTCCCCCTCTCCTGCATACACTTCTGGTGCATACAAAAATGAACGCTCTCTTTCAATAGCCTCTGACCCAGCTAAGTTAAGCAAAATAAATGCCCTTGTACATGCATCTTTGTCAGAAAAAGCTGCTTGTATGAAAATATCATATTCCTGCTCGAATACTCTCCAATTCTTTGTTACATTATGATAAAACACAAGTAGACTGGGTCTGTGAAATGACTCTGCCATATCAACCCACAGTAGTGAAGGTGCCTGAAGTTATGTACAAACCTACACACATAAATATATATGCCAAAACTTTATGCCAGTACTTGTGATAGTACAATAGTACAACAAACTCTTTGAAATAACTGCACTTTGCCAAATAAATCTCCGTAGCACATGAACATTCTGAAATCACTGTACTTTGTGAAACCACTCCTTATCAGTGTAAGAAATACTTTGAAATGACTATACTTTGTGAATAAACTGTACACAGCAGAAGTTCAGAGTTAAAACACCTCGAGATGAATGCACTTTGCAAATAAAGTGTACACAGCACAAAAACCCTTCAAAATGCCTGTACTTTGTGAAACAACTCTGAACAGTGTAAGAAACACTCTGAAATGGCGGCACTCTGTAAATAAATGTACACAGCACAAGAAACTTTTTGAAATGGCTATACTTTCCCTGGGATTTAATAAAGCTTACACAGAGTGTAAGAATAGTATAGCCACTCCTGCACAGAATATGGCTGCCGAGCGATCCAATAAACAAGCATGGGGACGTGCACGAGCTCGGCAGCACTATTCTTGCATGGAAACCACTGAATAATGCTAATTACCTCATTTGCTGGGAAAAAACATGCAAATGAGGTGAATTAGTGATTCAGTAAGCAGGCAGACATCCTTGCAGGAATAGTGTTACCGGCAGAAATGTATTCAGCTACTAGACAAATGCATCTTTGCAAAAATCAAAATGGAGGCATGACAGCTCAAACAAAAGAATGTATTATAATCTTTAGGCATGCCAATGGCCAAATATATGTCCATTGGCATGGAAAAGTGTTTCAATTTTACAAAAATAAAAGTTTATTTTTTTTGGCTGATCTTGGCCTTTTAAGCATAGGGCAGTGGGGAGCAAATGGGATCGTGCCAAAAATATTAAAAAAAAAAAAAGTTGAAAAGGCATTTTTAAGTGAAATCTGCATTTTTCCATTATAGTCTATGGCATGCAGAATCAAAACAATACAAGGAAACAGTGGTTGGTAAGGGGAAATACTCTGGTGTAGTGCAGTAACTAGGGTTTAAGGCAGTGGGGTATGCAAATGAGGGAATTTTACTGAATCACAAAAAGTTTCTAAGTGCCAAACTGCACCTAACAGTGTAGGTGCTATAAGGCAGTGGTGTAAGCAGGAGCAGCAGCAGACATGAAAAGTGGATGTGTCATGCTTGGTGTAAGCACATTGGAGCTCCATGGCTCCCAGATAAGCTTATCTAAGCCCAGCTAAGCAAGGGGGTGTGTCTGAGGCTGTATTGATTTATTCCATGAAATGAAGAGTATGTTCACGTCCATGGAGGGCCAATTCTCAGTGTTTACATTAGCTAAAAGGGTTTCCATGGTGTGCACCGGGTCTAAAACAAACAAACAAAAATGGAAATAGCAGGACTGTTTACATTTGGGAACCAGGTTTGCGCGGCGTGCCTCAGGGTTTAAAAGAGGAGGAAATGGGAAGGGAAAAAAGGTAGGAAAAAAAAGCTAAATAGCAGAATAAAAGCAATCAAGTACAAATTACATAGCTAGCAGATGGAATGCATCATAGTCAACCAATCATACAGGCAGCATCTGCAGCACAACAGTATAAACTATGGAAACACCATTGGTGTACATGTGGGGGAATTTTAACCAGAAAAATGTTAGGGGCTGCCATTGCTTTGATCCATCAGTACATGCTAGAGGCTGAGGGAGGTGAGGAGGATAATGCTGACAACTGCCACAGACCGAGGAGGAGGAGGAGAAGAGTGCTCAGACTCATGGTGACTTACCAGGGTCTACATCATCTGGAGATAGTAGAGCACGACAGAGTGGACAGAGACATACTGCAGCAAATCATCGAGCTATGCTGGCCTCAACTCAGACTCAGAGCCAACAGAGGGGAACCCATCCCAGTGGATACCAAGGTACATGTTGCCTTAAGTATACTAGCTACAGGTACTTTCCAAAGACCTACTGGGGACATCATGGGGGGGTCTCCCAGGCATCTGCATCCAGGGTAATCCACCAGTTCCTGGATGCCATCCTACCACATGCTGGTGAGCACATTTACTTCCCCAACACCCGTGAGTAGAGGATCAGACTAGCAATATGTGCCTCTTTCACCATGTAGCAGAATACCTGGAGGTACTGGGTGTGACAGACTGCACGCACATCCACATCAAAGCACCATTTGGCACAATTTACTGAATTTCAAGGAACGCAAATGGATCATCAAATTAGGGGCTTTATTTCCACCTGGTCTTAATGACCAACTTTAATTGACCAATGTACTGCCTTTATGTCATTATATATAAATCTGTGTATGTAAATGGTTATTATGTATTTCACTATCTCCACTGAAGAAAGCTATTGCAACCAAAACCAGTTTGGATGGATAGGTAGTAGGGTATACCACCCTCTACCTAAGTCTTTATTGTATTAAAGTCATTTTGTACTCCACCATTTCTGCTAGCTATTTTGTCTTAGTATTGTGGATTTTTCAGCTGAGCAGCTGCCGTATGTGCACCACGTTGCTTCCTAGGGTCTACATAAACCACAAGGGCTTCCCCTCCATCAACTGCCAGGTTATGTGCGATGCCCAGGGCATTATCATGAAGGTGTATGCTGGCAGCCCTGGAAGCTATCACAACTCCCACATTTGGCATTCGTCACAGCTGTACCAGGCATTTGCCAGTGAGGACATCCTGTATGGCCATCTGGTGGGGGATGCTGGCTATACACTGGAGCCATGGATGATGACACCCATCAGAAATGCACACCCACCCACTAAAGAACACCATAATATGGCACATGCACAAACCAGGATCATTATAGAGCATGTGTTTGGGATGCTTAAGTCACAGTTCCGCTGCCTTGACATATCTGGAAGATCCTTGCAGTACTCTCCAGCCACATGTGCACACATGTTCATAGTATGTGCCATGCTACACCATATGATCCTGCAGAAACATCTGCAGCAGGAACAGCATAGGGAAGGGCCACACAGCCCACCACCATTGCCAAGGTCCCCACAGGCACAGAGGGACTCAGAGGAGGAGGCCTCTGAGCCTGCTTTCACAGGCAGATGGAGGCATGCCTAGTATGCCCAGGGCTTGGCAAAGAGGCAATGCATAGCACACACATGGACACTGTAGGGAGCCAGGGACTGACACCTCTCTCTGACTTGCACACACAGTAAAATGGATAACACACACATCACATTACCTGTGTGCATCCAACATAGGTGGCCCTGAAGCACCATCCTCACAACTGCCGCAGGCACAAAGTAAGTCAGTCTTCTTAACAATAAATTAATGGATTAGTATGTTTTAGTAGCATATCTATGGTAATGCTGCATGCATGCAAGGGAATGGGGTGGCCTACTGGGATAGCAGCAGACAACTAACAGCTATGTGGGACACCAGAAAATGTCTGCACAATACTGGCACATGCAGTATCATTTAAGGTGACAAATCTCAACTGCATTATATGTGGGGGGCCAACTAAGGGTGGTCATAGATCACATGCATGGATGTCACTGTGAGGATCCCATACTCACTCCCAGACTCACACAGCAAGTCAGCCATAGAAAACCATAAATGAATGTCTGGCGAAGGCAAAAAATGGTGATAATGATGGAATGCCACCCCTATAGACTTACACAGTGATATCAAAGCAGGCCTTGCATTAAGACTCTTGAAAGGGTAAGAAGTCTGAAACTCAACTGTAAGGCATTACAATCTAAGCTGTGATCTCTAGTGATATGCCTCTATTCTCCAAGACAGGGCATAATACTATGCTAAAAGGAACCAAAATGTAAAGCCAATACCAGCACAGTCTGTGCAAATGTGTACTGTTGACAGGTGTGCCCCTACCCCATATTCACACAGACATCCAGTAACATGTACATTTGTAGGGTAATAGCAGCATAGCACACATCACCAGGGCTGTCCCAATCAACTTGATAACTTGTTGCATGTCCACAATATGCAGGGGTCAATGAGCTGTGTATATGTGTGGGGAATACTTATCAGGATGTGGGCAGCAACTTCTCATGGATGTTGTGTCCTACTGGCCTAGGTATAGTACTGTGGTAAACAGGGCAATGTTTTATGAAATGCAGTGCCAAGTATTTTGCATGTCAGCTACACCTATGTTGGGGGTTGTGCACACTGTCTAGATATCAATATCCATTACTGCTAAGAAGCTGGACAGGTCATGTACAGGGGGAAAGACATATGAACAGTACACAGGTTGGCGTAACCTACATAGTGGCTACCATACCTCACAACTGTGCAGACCTTTTGCAGAATGTAACAGGTTTGCATCATATCTGTGATGTCTTTATTCTGAAATAGTGGTTGTCTGGCAAATCAATGGCAAACCACGAAAGTCTAAAGTCAGAAAATATTGATGGATTGTAGTGTCTCAGACCTCATACCCCATAGAAAAATGCATTCTAATGCAATATCTGTTATTGTATCACCCTTCCAGGATTGTAAGGCCAATAGTTATAATGATCTGTATATTTAGGCCTTTGTCACCCAAAGACTCATGGCTTTGTCCAGATGTCTGGCTCACATATGTAGAGAGGTATGGTGCCTAGTAGCACAGCAGTGCATTCTGTCACTTACCATTGTCATCCCAAGGGGGTCCACTGGCTGACAGCCTGGGAACATATGAGGGACAGAATGCACTGCCTCACCACAGATGGCCTGCAGGAGTCTCACATGGCCTACAGGCCTCTGGCAAAGGCCCATGCCTCACCCATAGTACCTATGTAGGAAATGTCATGGGGTCCATACTACCAACATAACACAGTCAACAAAATGCAAATGTAGGAAATGTCATGGGGTCCATACTACCAACATAACACAGTCAACAAAATGCAAATGTAAGGCCATGCCACTAAATGCTAGTAACATACCTCTCAACCTCTTAGAGGAAGAAATCTGGAAAAAGCCATATATAATAGTGGGATAAAGGCCCAACTATAGGGACACATTTGAAATATTACTTTCATAATGTTAGGCAGTTGACAGAATAACAGAGGAGGTGTGTAGTAGCATGGATGTCATCAAGGTTGTGAAGTCGGAAACTCTAATGATTTGTCAGTATTCCCTGACTGCAACCCTGACTGATTTGTAACTAATGTGCTAGAAAACCACAATGTTAAGGGAAACTGACCAGATATATGAGGCATGCATCTGGATAATCTGTGAGAATCAGTACAGTTGAAAGGTATGGCCACACCAGAATATGATCTGTCATGTAAGAAGAATACTGCACAACCAGGAGATCCCTAGCCAGCATATCACCAAGGTGCTGGACATTTTACACAGGTTTATCAGTCAATTGGCTGTAGCCACACCTCCCAATTGGCTGGATTGTTTAGAAATGTTTAGCCTTTACCTCATAATATAGGTTTGTGTATCATCCATCTTGTATTTCTCTGGTAAATAACTGTGATGATCTGATTATATCTGTCAGTAGGTAATGACACAATACAGTACAGTATCAAACATTACATATGTCAGAAAATGTCTGCTAAAACAAACCCTGTCACACAAGCAACTCATACATTGATAACAGCAATAGTTACAGTCCCCCCATGTTTGGCCCATTGTTTTCCCAAACTAGAAGCCAATCTCCAGATATCTTGCACAAACAGGTTGCAAGGTATGGCTGTAGCACACAACACCCCGGACTGGAGTACAACTATCCCTGGAATAGATTCCTACATCCCACACTTACTATAGAAGGTCATACTGAGCATGTTCCTACACCTAAAGAAGTGAACCCCATGTCTGAAACCACATCAGACTATATATTTCTGTACTGTGCGAATGTCTTTGCATACACACAGCTATGTAAACCTATTTCCACACACACACACACACACACACACACACACACACACACACACACACACACACACACACACACACACACCTTCACATTTGCCAGGAATGAGATTAGTGCCTGCACATACATGGCAGCCCAAAACATGCATCTAGTGACACCTGCTGTGGCACTTGTAACAGCAGCTTGATGGGCAGCAGAAATTTGAGCACCCCTGTCCATCCGCCTGTGTGGGACCTCATCTGCACTCTGGCTATGACTAGTGGCTATGCTCACACTTGCCATAGTCACCACACTAGCCTGTTCCATGCCACCACCTGCCAACTGTCCATTATCTGTGGCTGCTGGGGACAGGACAAGTTTGGGCATTGTGACTGTGTGCGGGGACATTGTGGATGACTCTGTGATGCCAACCGATGACACAGATTCAGCCCCTGACAGCCCCCCCCATATCACACTATGACCACCATCATTGTCAGAGTCTGCAGATACACTGACATCAAATTCTGAGTGGGAGGGACCACGACCACCATGTCCACCTGTAAGAGGAAGACAACATATGTAAATTAATACCTGCACTATAAGGTTTGCTGGTAAACACACACATGCACGCACACACATATGCACACACACAGACACACACACACACACACACACACACACACACACACACACACACACACACACACACACACAGAAACAGACAGGTAAGGTGGCACAAAGGCATTACACAGACCTCACAATAGCCAACTGGTGACATTCAGGACACATTCAGACCACAACATACACACGCTGGACAGGTCCTCAACATCATGCAGTGCAGCCCTTTCCACTGAATGTTACTATTAATATACATCTCTGGGATATGTGAGTAGCGTTAGTAGGTGATGGGCCTTCACCTAGTACACACTGCAGCCATGTACACATTATTGCTGTTCACCTGTATAGAACGGTGCCAACTCCTACAAACATACCTCTCAACTGTACAGAGTTTTGCTGAATGTCTAGAAGTGTGGCTCATATATTTAGTCGGTTCCTCATAAATCCTGTGTTTGTCTGACACATTACTGGGATGATCTGAGGATTGGTGTCACTAATTAATGACATGATTTGAGTTTCGCACTTCAACACCTGCAGTACATATATGTTAAAACAAAACCGGTTACACTAAGAACCTGCTAAGCTTACAGTGGATATAATAAGTGTACGCACCTTTGTTAACATGCCAGGTTTGTCTGATATATAACATGAGACCACAGAAATCATGCATGACATTTCCCACCTTTAATGTGACTTGTAACCTGTACAATCCAATTGAAGAACAAACACATCGGTTAAGTGTAACATATAGAAGGTGACATATGTACAATAGGCTGGTTGCATGAGTGTGCATACCCTTAAACTAATACATTGTTAAAGCACCTTTTGATCTAATAACAGCAGTCAGTTCTCTTGGGAAGTTGTCTATCAACATGGCACATCTCGACTTAGCAATATTTGCACACACCCCCTTGCAGAAGTCCTCCAACTCTGTCAGATTGTGAGGGCATCTCTTGTGCACTGCCCTCTTCAGGGCACCCCACAGATTTTCTGTTGGATGTTGGTGTGGACTGTGGCTGGGCCATTCCAAAACATAGATTGTCTTCTGGTGAAGCCATTTATTGTGATGTAGATTTTTGGTTTGGGTGACTGTCATGTGGAAAGGTGTAATTCCTCTTCATCTACAGCTTTCTAGAAGATACATGAAGATTTGCGACCGAAAAGGACTGGCATTTGGAACTGTTCACAATCCCCTTCACCTTGGTTAAAGGCCCATGTCCAGCTTATGAACAGCAACCCCAAAGCAGGACATTGTCATCACCATGTTTCACCATGGGGATGGTGTTCTTTTGGTGATGAATAGTGTTGTTATTATGTTAAACAGACCATTTGGAATTGTGGCCAAAAAGTGCAACCTTGGTCCCATTACACCATAACACATTTTCCCACATGCTTTTGGGAGACCTGATGTATTGCACTTGACAATTTTGCCAGACCTGGATGTTGTTCTGTTTGAGAAAAGGCTTCCATCTTTTAAACCTACCCCGTAGGCCAGACGTGGAGAATATGGGAGATTGTTGCCACATGTAGTACACAACCAGTACTTGCCGGAGATTCCTGCAACTCCTTTAGTGTTGCTGTAGGTCAGCCTCCCTGACCAGTTTGTGTCTTGTCTCTTCAACACATTTGGAGGGATGTCCTCTTCTTTGCAATGTCACTGTTGCCCCATATTTCCACTATCTTTTGATGACTGTCTGCACTGTGTTCCATGGCATATGCAATGCTATGGAAATGTTTTTGTGCCCTTCTCCAGGCTGATACCTTTCAAAAATGAGATCCCTTTGCTGCTTCTTAAGCTCTGTGCAAACCATGGCTGTTGCTGTGGCAGGGAACTGAGTAAATGTCAGGTAAATCCTGGTAGGACAGCTGAAAGTTATTTGCGGTTAATCAATGAGTCTCTGTAATTGATGGCAGATGAGTACCCAAGAGGATGTAATGCTGTAATTATACTGAAAGTTGCTTCAGCACAGTATTAGCTTCAGCCTAGACACACTTATGCATCTAGCTTCTTGTACATTTTTCATTTGTCATAATTGTTCCCCTAACAGATTTGTTTGTTTTACAATTGAATTGTACAGGTTATAGCTCACATGGAAGGTTGGAAGAGTTTGGAAATGTTTTATTGTGATCTCATTTTTGTATATCACAAATACAAAATAATATATGCACTGTATAACATTAATGCATAGAATATGTCCCTAGTTTTAGGCCTTTGTCACACCATTTTGTGAGGTATGCTACAGATATGTTACATCTCCTGCAAATAGACCCCTGTGATGACCACAGTGATGCAATGCAGTTAACCCCACTACAAATGAACATGCAGATATCACAATATGGCTGAGAGTAACAGCTGTGTACATGGTAAAATGCATGACCTTAACATGGCTGGGGTACTGGTGAGCTATAACAGGACAATCCCACACTCACCAGCTTCAGGCTGCTGTCCCACATCCAGACCAGAGGTCCCTATGTAGTTGTGGGGGAGAGGTATTGTCAGCACACTCACAATTGGCATTGGTACAAGATGAATGCTACTTTCCTGCACATGTTCAGTACAAGCTCTGATAGTACACAATTTTCTGTCCATCACCATAGATGTGCACTCATGTCCATTATTAAACCCCACCCACAAATGCCGTTTGACTTCACATATGCATCTAGATACTCTACAGAAGCCAGTATGACTGCTACATGATTCAACTTATGTGCACTGCAACCTTACCTGGACACTCCTCGCCTGTTGCCTGGGTGCCACCCACCTCCACAACTTGTGTTTCTTGTGCTGGCTGGTGTGTGGGGGTTACCCAAAGGTTGGCAAGGAGCTCCTCTGTTGCTGTAAGTGGGGCCTGTGTGGCAGGACCACCACCTGTAATGTTATGGTCCATGACCATGGCAGCAGCCCTTTGCCGGGCACGGCGTATCAGGTCAGTCGCACGATGCCTGACTTGATCGTATGTGCGGCCATGGTGGCCAATGTTGTTCACCCAATGGACCAGCTTGTCCCACAGGGCAGTCCACTCACACAGATCCTGTGGCCTACAGCCAAACATCACACCATGGTGCTGGATGATTATGTTAATGATAACCTCATTTTCAGCTGCAGACTACTGTGGCTGATGGACACGTGGCATGTCACCTGGAAGATATAAACAGAGAAACACATTACAGGACATTATATGCTTATCAACATTCAATACAGAATCTAAACATCAACATTGTTTATCATTAGTTACCATGTACAACCACATCATACCCCTGTCATATATCAGCACAGTATGAGCTTGCATTACACTCCTGGTCCTGATGTCATGTTCCCCCCCAATGAGAGCCAGTAAATTGCATAATCCAACATTCATCTTTCATCTTTGTGTAGAGGGATGACAGTCACCATTTTCCTTGCAGATGGGATGGCAATGGTGCTCAGGCTTTGCTTGAGTACAGTGTATAATGGAGCTGGAAGCATATGCCTGAGTTCATGTAGGATGCAGACAGGGATGTTATCAGGTTCCATGGAGACTTATTTTGTTGCCTTTGAGTAGGCATTATGTACCTGCTTCCTGATGATGAGTGGAGGGGTGTGGATGCTGTGCATATCCACCTATACTGATGGTGGGATGGGGGGATATTTTCCCTTAACCTGTCTGCAGCGAGATGGCTATACTAATGCTGTGTGTGTATGTGGTGTTATTGCCCACCAGTACAGGGTGGGTTGGGTTGTTGCCTCTGAGATGGAAGACATATGTGAAGACAGCCTTGTGATTGGCCTTGGTGGATGTGTCCAATTTGTACTCATAGTTAGCCTTACAGTGACACACCTGTAACCTTATCTGCTTGTTCAGACAAAGGTTTACCTGGTTCCAAGTTGGTGCCTGCTCCTAATTGTCCTTGTACAGCCAATATAGTGACCGATTATGTGGTTTTTGTATTGCTGCTGTCCACCAAAGGGGATTACTCCACCGTGGTGGAGGCAGGTTTTACAAGTCAGGTATTGCTGAGTCCATACAGCTATGTAGTTGCTTATATAGCTGTTTGTAGTAGGCATGGACACATGGTCATAACACAGTTGGACACCTCTCCAATTTCAGCTGAATATTCATGCTTATTCTAGTACCCAAATTTGTGCCAGGGCATTGCAACAACCAGTAGATGGGGAAATCTGTGTCTGCTGGATGCACTGAAACTAGGATTACACATGTGCAACATGCATAGCTTATTTATCTGACATTTTTCATCTCATGTCTGTTGTTCTGGGGCTTCCAGCTACACCTAATCATACATACATGTGCAAAGGTGATACCTGATATACGTTTCTGTTCTATGTCAGTACGGCACAATGTATTTACACTCTTCCTGCTCAGTCATACCTCTCAACCTGTTAGAGCAGGACATCTGGAAGATAACACACATAAATGGGGGGTAATGGGCCAAAGTTGTTGGCACTTTGATAATATTGCTGTAACACATTTAAGTCAGTTGATAGCACAGTAGGCTTTGCATACACAGAAATATCCTGTAGGATGTGTGACACTCATAAGTATGCTATTATTTTCTAATGTCAGTCTTCACAGATTTGCCAGTGATTTGCGGGATGTAATCCAACCCTTATTAGTAAATGAATACAAATGTGAGGCACACATATGGTCAGTATGCATAACATTAAACAGTTGAATGTTATGACCTAAGTATATCACATGCAGTTCAACACACATGTCTCCAACAGTAGTTTGCTATGTAAATACCCTGTATAGGTCTCTCAGATTTGTGAGACAAACATGTTTATCATAGCTGTATTCAGAAGTAACATATGGATACCTACAACATCCCATTAGCTGGCCTAGCAGTGTTACAGTCAGTATTGTCCAACAGACACTCCAGTAGTAGTCATATGTGAGCCATTTTTTCCTGGGGTGACTCAGGGCCATGAGCTGTGATCTATGTCACTGCAGACAGACCCAGATGCTATGGCCATAGTTGCTGATCAGCAATATCTCAGTACAGCAAGTCTTGCTGAGACATATTTGTTAAACTTCTTATTTCCCAGTATTACATACATCCCTACTGCATTCCATTACATGCTTACTTGTTTGCAATACCTTTTTTTCCCGCAAGGATAGTTTTTGAGTCTTTTTATCTTATTCATGGTCTGTGTGTGTGTGTGTGTGTGTGTGTGTGTGTGTGTGTGTGTGTGTGTGTGTGTGTGTGTGAGTGTGTGTGTCTCTCTCTCTCTCTCTCTCTCTCTCAGATGTAAGGTATACATCAGTTTTACATAGGCAGCAGCTTGCCTTTTGTAGGTTATGCTCATGAGCAGCTGATGGCCTGTGCACCAACTGGTGTCCCCTACTTGCTAATTGCATGCAGTACAGCTGTGTTGTTATTCCTATAGCCAATGGCATGGCAACACTCTCCTATAAATGAGTACTTCATGTGGGCGTTGCCCCTTTTCCTTGCCTGTGGGGAGGACTTCATGGAGGTGTGTGGACAACAGCATCACAGAGGGTAGTTGGAAATAACTTCAACTGTGGTGACAGCCCAACGACATTGGAGAGCAAGTTCGAAACTTAGGGACAGAATGTACATATTGCTTACATACATCTGGATTCATGCTAGTTTAATGGGGTTTGTGTGGGCATGGATATTCTGCATGGGTCTCAGCCTAACAGTGTTATGTAGTTGACATAACTCTCAACTGTAGGACTATCTGCAGAATGGCCAGATGTTGGACTTTTATGTTCAGTCTGTTCCTCCGACAGTTGTTGTACTTAGCAAATCATCAGCATACCCTGGGTAATGCAGTCAGTACATGCTAACTTCCATTTGTGTTTCTGACTTCATATCCCTCAGTTAAGATAGGTAACAACAAACCCTGTAACACCAGCAACTTTGTCAGTTTATAACAACAATATTTCAATTATGCTCCTGTGTTTGGGCCTCTGTCCTCAATTATGTCAGGCTTTGTCCAGATATCATGCAGTAAGAGGTTGATAGGTATGGTATATCATTAGTTAGTGCCTTCCTTCCTGATATCATCCCAGTGATGTAGCAGAATGCCAGACATGTTATGAGGAAGGGGACATATATATGAGCACAGAGCCTGGAGAGTTTCTGGGAATCTGTACATTTGGGGGTCTATATATGTGTAGCAATTGTTAACAAACTGTCATGATTGTGTAGCAGTGTAGTGTGTAGATGTTTGTTGTGCTGTGTAGGGAGGGGGATACATTTAAGTGTCATGGCTCCTTTCTGCCTGAGTATGCATGCTGTTCCAGTTTCTGGTGATCTATCAGCTGTATATGTTTGTAGGGGGAGACTGAGACCTATTCCGTACCACCGCGGAAGTCAGACTACACTGTGTGACTTTGGACAGTATATGTAGGGGTATTGTGTGAGTGTCAAACATGATATTTATGTTCACACAGTCATTATACTCTACTGTTCATCTGGCTTACAACTACGTCACTGTGACTGTGCTGAAATTGGTTGTGGGTATGCAGGCTCACACCGGTGACTCTTCTTCACTACTATTACATCCCTGTAGTGGTTGATATATTTGCAAATGCATGTGCAATTCCCCATATCTGACTTGGGATAGTGTTGTGTCAGTCTGACTGTAGTTTAGACAATGGTTGGTGACATGCTAAGCAGCTCAGTGTACTTTCCCTACTGTCATGTTATGTCCAAATAATCATAGGATGTCCAGTTGTCTGGCTCATATCTTTGTTCTGGTCCCCATAACTGTTGTGTTTGTCTGACAAATCAGTGGGATGGTGTGAGAATTTCAGACACTAACTACTAAGAAGCAATTGATTCTTGGAGTTGTGCTATTTCGGTCAATATATGTTAGAACAGATGGTGTTACTGTAGCAGCTGTCTCAACTTATCTAGTCAGGTATTTCAGATATGTCCCTATTGTGATGGTTTTCACCCCACTTTGTCAGGCTTGATCCAGATTTGTTGCACTCTCAACTGGCCGGTTTGTTGCAGAACATCCAGGTTTATGGCTCATATTTTGTCTCTGTTCCATGATTTATTCTAATTTCTCTGGTAAATCACTGAGATGATCTGAGGATGTCTGTCAGTTAATGATAACATAATTTCAGTTCCAGACCTCATATTCTTCAGAACATGCATGCTGAAACAAACCCTGTTACTCCAGCAACTTTCTACATTTCTAAGGGCAATATTTGAAATATGTTCCTAGTTGTGGCCCATTGCCCTTCCATTCTTACAGCTGTGGCTCAGAATTCGTGCACTAAAGGATAGGAGGTATGGTACTGAGATATGAGTGCACTACATGTTATGAGCCATGTATATATAAAATGTATATATATATATATATATATATATATATATATATATATGTATATATAAAATGTATATATATATATATATATATATATATATATATATATATTAATATATTTTTCATATACATATATCTCCATATATATATATATATATATATATATATATATATATATATATATATATATATCTTAGTAGTTCCACAGAACTTTTTCCCCTACTGTTGAATGACTCTACTGCATGATATGCTTGAAAAAGCTTTAGATATTCCTATGTCTTAAATAGTGTAGTGATACATTGCTCTGACTGTAGTGTACAGTTCCTGGGTTTGAAACTTAGCAGGGCTGTTTTTTTGTTTCTAGGCAGAACAGTGGCTGATGGAGACAGAGTGGTTAAAGCAGTTTTAACTGGCTTTTTGCTGCTTACACCTGCGCTAATTCTTTTAAAAGAAAAGAAAAAGGGCTTATAGGAAAGTGGTAAGAAAGGGGCATGCAGAGGGAAAAACAATATGACAGGTAGCTAGGGATGTGCAGGACGGGTGTAGGGAAGGCCCATAGCTGCCCATTTCTTAGATAGCAACAGCTGTGCATTTGTACATAATGTCCTTGATATCACCTCTCATGCCCTTGCAGAGCAGGCTACTAAGGCTGTTGTGCATCATACTGGCTGGGTTGGTGGAATGCTCCACCTTTGTGTAGCTGGATGACAGTGGCTGTCCTCTGTGGGGGTAGGATGACACTGGTGCTCAGGCTGTGGGTGACTACAGTGCGGAATGGATCTGACAGTCCATGCCTGTGTTCATGTGGGATGCAGCCAGGGATGGTATCATGACTATGGAGACCTCCGTGTGTTGCCTTTGAGAGGGCATTACGGATCTGCTTCCTGTTGATGAGGGGAGGGGGGCAGGTGCTGTACATGCCCATGTGTACCACTGGGGGACAGGGCTAGTGTTTACACTTGACTTGTCTGCAGCTGGTTGCCTATATCTATGCCATATGTGCATGTGGTTTTATTCACCACCACTACAGAGCAGATTTGTGTGTTGCCTCTGGAATTGCAGACACGTGTGGAAGGCCTAGTGATTTCACTTGATAGATGTGCCCAATTTGCAACCAAAGACAGTACATCACCTGTGCCATTATTTGCTTGTACAGACCAAGGTGTCATTGCTTCCAATGAGGTACCTGTTCCTTCTTTGCCTGTCCAGCAATTATTTCCACATATTATGGTATTTGTGTATTTCTGCCATGCACTACAGGCGTTTACCATACCTTGTGGGGGATGATGTTGTCCTGTCAGGGACTGCTGGGTCTATACAGCTATGTGGGTGCCCATACAGTATTGTGGTGTGGGCCTGGACACTGCTGCTAGTTCCAACAAATGGGACATTGGCTGTACAGCTACATCTACCTACTCTGAGGGGATTTATAGTCATTTGTGTACAGTTCATTCTGTTTGACACTGTAAAGGGGGAGCAGGGGAGATGGTGACCTGAACAGTGATGGCTATGTCGTCAGATATTACCAAGGAGGATGGCACTGTATGAGTGTTACAGTGCCTACTCATGTTGGTTAGGACCAGGTACATGAGATTCACACCTGCCATAGGCATATTGACTGGCTGATCCACTGCATTGCCATTGACAAAGGCAAGGAATCTATGTAAGTTCATGTTCCGGTGGCATAGGTCAGGCACACTATGGTTGGATATTTGAAATCACCCAGGAGAAGGGTAGATGATTGAATCCTGACAGATTCCAACAGGTCCCAATAGGTGTGGTGAGTGTCCATAGTCATGTTTGGAGGCCTGTAGCTATCATGAATTGAGTAGGTGTTTGGTCAACTGTTAACTGCACTTGGGATGTCACCCATGTAACATACTATTTGCCCAGCCTGGAGGTGCGTATGTGTATGCTAATGTCCAACACTCCACCTCCTGTGGCTTTGCAGGCTTCCATTTGGGGTCTACATGTAAGATGGGATATGTGACCTGACAAGGTTGGTGTGCTCTCCACAGCTAGGAAGCAGGTGTCAGTGACTGCACAAATGTCAGCATCCTAAAGGACAAGGTACTCTTGCATTGACATGGGTGTCATGGTAAGACACCTAGCTCCTGTTAGAGAAAGATATCTGCACAAAGGCCCACATCAGTGGTGGGCAAAGGCCAGTAAACAGTGTCACTATATGCATCTAGCTGAAGCACACTTAGTTGCCAGCAAAGACGGTGTCACATTCACAGGTGTACTCTGCAGAATATGACATCTGATAATGAAATATATGCTAATTTGTTATGACTTCAGTCTTTAATGGGTTGCCAGTGATGCGCCAGACAATACTCAGCTGTCTGAGGCATTGGCTACAAATATGAGGCAGACATGTGGTCAGTCTGCAATACTCTGGACAGTTGTCAGGTATGGGCTCAGTATATCACATACAGTTCAACACGCACATTTGCACCTGTCATGTAGTATGCACATACCCTATGTACATCTCTTACATTTGTAAGACAAGCATATGTATCAGAGTAGCATTCACAGGTGGCATATGAGTAATTACAACATATCAGGTATCTGGCCTACCAGTAACATACTCAGTATTGGCCAACAGAGACCACAGAAGTGGTCATACATGAGCTAACCTTTGCTGGGGTGACTCTGGGGCCAGAGACGTGCTCCATGTCAATGCAGGCAGGGCAAGCAGTAATGGCCATAGGTGCTGGACAGGAGCATGTGAGTCCAGCAGGTCTTGTTGCGGCTGAGTGTTTAATGTCCCATTTGACATCATTGCATCCCCCTTCTGCATTCCATTACATGCTTACATGATTGACATACCTGTTTTAGTGGTCAGGAGTTCCCTCACAAAAATGCAAATGGTTAGGTTTTTGTAGTTATAGTCTTTCTTTGTGTGGATGGGTTGAGACCTGTGTTGCATAGGCAGCAGGTTGCCTTTTGTAGGTACTGCTCATGGCAGGTGATGGCCTGTCTCCCACTTGCTACTTTCATCCAGAGCAGCTGTATTGTCCTTCCATTTTCCAGTGCCATAGCAACACATTGCTATAATTACAGCTTTCATGTTTGCCTTGCACCTTTTCCTTCCCTGTGTGAAGGACATTATGGAGGTGTGGGGGCTACAGCTTCACAGACAGTAGGTGGGAATACCTCTCAGGAGAGGACATGTTTAGACAGCCCAGCAACATGGGGAAAAAAGCTCCAGAATTAGGTACAGATTGTAAGTCAATAGTGTTGTTATACACATAAAGGGTTGCTAATTTAACAGGGTTCCTCTGGACATGCATTTTCTGTGTGACTGGATGTCTGACGCTGATATGTCTCTGACAAACCTCTAAACTGTCCTGATGTCCACACACTGCTCAGGGGTTCACCTGTTATATTTGGTCTGTTCTTCAGACAACATCTGTTTTTGTGGAAGCAGTGGGATACCGTGAGAATTGTGGTCAGAGTAACTGTTGACATCCATTGGTGTTTCAGACATCATATCCTTCAGGGATGTTATGTTACAACAAAGCCTGGGGCACATTCAACTGTTTCAGTTTGTAACACTATTATGTGAGATATGTCCCTCTTTGTGGCCCCCTGTCCCCCAAGTATGTCATGCTTTGTCGAGATGTCTTGCAGTAAGAGGGTCAGGGGTATGTAATATCATTATTTATTGACTGCACTCAAGGTCTCATCCCATTGACTTAGCAGACTCCTGGAAGTGGTATGCGACAATGGGCATGAACATGGTCTCACACCCTCGACATTCTGTACAAATCTGTACATATGAGAGTTATGTATGTCTGGCCATTGTGAAGCAACTGCCAAGATTGTGTAGCAGTGTTGTGTGTAAATGTTTGTTTGGCTGGGTAGGGAAGGTAGAAGATGGGAGTGCCACAGATCCTTTCTTTATCTGACTGTGCATGCTGCTATGGCTGCTGGTGGTATGTCAGGTGTGTATGTTTGTTGGGGTAGACTGAGAAAGGTCCTGTAACACCTCAGGATACCTAGCACACTGTGAGCTGGGCCAGTATGTGCCAGTGTATTGTGTGACTGGGAATCAGCATATGTTCGTTCAAACTCTAGAGTTCATTTGGGGTACTGGTATGTTTCTGTGACTGTGGTGCAAATGGTTGTGGGTGGACATTTATGCACCACTATCTGCTTTTCCCTACAGTTCCATCCCTGTAGTGCATGATATATTTGGATATACATGGGTAACTGGCCAGAGCTGATTTAGGTTAGTGTCATGTTGGTCTTACTGTGGTGCAGAAGGTGCTGGTTGACATGGTTGGCAGCTGTCACTGGTTTTTCCATTCTGTTACATGACTGCGGTCATATCTCTCCATTGTCCAAATGTCTAAACACTGTCCTGATGTGTGGCTTATATGTTTTGTCTGTTGTTCACAACAGTTATGGGTTTCTGAGAAATCACTGGGATGAAGTGAGCATTGACATCAGTAAATGTTGACATTCATTTGTGTTTCAGACCTGGAATCTATCTGGCATTGTATATAAAAGCACACCATGTCACTCTAGAAGACTTCTACATGTATGACAGCCATATCTCAAATATTTCACTATTTTTTACCCTTTATCCTCCCTGTTTGTCAGGTGTTTTGCAGATATGTTGCAGTAAGAGGTTGGTTCTGTCTATATATCCCTGTATGATAAAAATAAATAAATATATATATATATATATATATATATATATATATATATATATATATATAGATATAGATATAGATACACACACACACACACACACACACACACACACACACACACACACACACATACATATATATATATATATATATATATATATATATATATATATATAGATATATATATATATATATATATATATATATATATATATATATATATATATATATATATATATATATATATATATATATATATATATATATATGTACTATGGATAAATAATTCCACCTTATGTTGAATGACTGTTGTGCATGATATGTTTGTAAAAACATTGGCAATTCCTACAGCTCAGATGGTGTAGAGGCATGTTGCTGTGATTGTTTGTGCTCAGGGTCCTGGATTTCAGACTAGAAAATGATTATTTTTCTTCATTAATGCTAAATGACCAGAATGAATGATATGTTTGTAAAATCATTACAGATTCCCACAGCTCAGATGGTGTAGTGGTACTTTGCTGTGATTGTAGTGACAGCATCCCAGCTTTGAGATTGGGCAGGGTTGATTATTTTCTTACCAGGCAGAACAAGGGCTGATGGAGACAAGAGTGATTTAGGCACTTTTAAGCAGTTGTAAACAGGTTTGCGCAGTTTTGCATGGTAATAAGCGTTTCTAACAGACAGTTAAACCCTCTTAGTTTCACTTAGCACCCTTTACTCCCACTTACACCCATGTTAATTTTCTTTAAAGAAAAGAAAAAATGGTGATAGAAAAGTGGTGAAATGGGGGCAAGCAGCAGGAAAACATTATGAAAAGCAGCTAGGAATGCACGAGACAGGTGTAGGAAAGGACCATAGCTCTACATTTCTTCAGCAGTAACAGATGTGCATTACATGTGTAGAATTTGGAATTTACAGCCTCACACCCCACAGGGAGGGCTGTTGGTGACAAACAGTGGGTTGACTGATTAGTTTCATTGTACATAGGGGTAAATAGAAAGCTATGTATGGGGCAATGTTTTCTTTTGTGGGACAGATGCCCTTTTTTTTAAGGTGAGAGTGGGATGTTGGGGAAGGGCTGTAGGGATGTTTGGGGAGGTAGGATGGGTGGGATAGGTTGCATTTGCAGATGGACAAGACAGGCAAGACAGCAGACTGGGGTGGCATATGACACATGAGGGGGGTAAACACCTTTGACAGGGAGGGTGGTTGGGAATCCAAAGCCCATGAGCCCTCAAATGGATACAGTGGGACTGAGGCCCCCACCCATGGGTAGTCACCACTGCTCCTTCATGGCTCCAAAGGTGGCTGTGCTGGGGGCTGGACAGGAGGGTGGGCCTGCCCCTTGAGGTGCACCAGGCAGCCCTCAATCTGGTGCAGCTGCCCGCCCAACTCTGTTTAGATGGTGCTGCACACCAAACCCCAGACCTGACTGCTGGTGACAGGTTCTTGTCTGCGCCCACTCCCGAGGGGTGCCCATCCCCTGAGGCAGTTCCACCCAAAGGTGGTGCAAGACCAGGGGATGTGGAAGGCCAGGGTTGGGTTCCAGACAGGCTAGGGCCTGGTACCACAGCCAGATGAGGTGGGACAGGTGGATCCGCTGGGATCTGCCTTCCCAAACATGCTATGGTGTTGAGGTTTTAAAGAATATGTTGGTTAGTCATGAACAACACATTTTCAGATTAGTTATAATAGCATGCATGGGTGTTCCAAGCAACCCCATAAAACAGACTTGAAACAGTTGCATAGCAAAACAAGCACATGCATAAATGGAACAACAGTATTCATCGTAACAGCAAGCCAGTAACATTGATGGCAACAGGCCACCAACAATGGTATTTGAACAAGGTATGTTAACATGCAAACAATCAGATATGTGAACAATAATATAACACAAGCCCCAACATTAGGTTTGGAGTAAAACATACCCACATTATATGGATTTTAGTATGGCTCCAGATGAGGGGTGGAGGAAGAGACAAAAAGTCCATTAACAACTGTTTATGCTTCTATTTTCCACAACAGTACTGCTCAATACTCTATGGGTCTGCCCCCATTTTACATCTGCCTTAAGCCCATAGCTTCTGTAGCACAAACATACCTATTAAACTTTCAGCCTGGAATGGTATGGGGCAAACTGTGACACCTCTGGGTACATGACTAGAGGAGACTCGTACATGTCAGTGTTAAATATCTTGCACAGGAGGGGTACCCTGAAGTGCTGTTATGTGAATGTGCTACTGGGATATTTCAACTGGTTTCCTATCTGTGTCCAGGGTTAATGGCAGCAGTGACCACTAGCCATGACAGCGTGACACTTGAGAGACATGTATCAGAAAGCGTGCATATTTTATGTACCTATCCTGCTGTCATTTGCAGGCATGTGGTGGGACAGTTGAACAGTTGTACACAGTTTATTAGTATACCCTACATACAGCTACTACCAAAATTTACTTACCTGTACAACCTGTGGAGAAAGTATCTGTTAACACTACCTAACTGTTTTTACTTTTATTCCTGATACCTTGTGTGTAGATCTGCACACATCTTAGTAGCACTCCCTGGATTCAAACCATGTCTGGGTGTGCATAATTAACAACTAAGCTATTTCTCCTCACACTGAGCTACTGGAGAAGTGCTGTTTCTAGTTTCACTGGTTTCGGTCTAATAGTCTCTTGGTTAGACAGTCTGAACTTATAATCCTGTGATACATGCATGACAAATAGTTATTGCACTGTGCATTCATCCTTTGGATTACTACAATCTGGAAAGCAAAGGTTAACACAAGGCAATTTTGGGTGGAACACAATTTAAACCTTTGCACATTATTATTCAGGGTTCAGAGCATTGTGCGGTATACATTTCACATTTCAATTATATCTTGTTTTACAGCTCCACCATCTATGGTTTTCTTACAGCAGCTTCACAGAAGATGCTCAGTTAATGTATGCTCTCACAGCCACATTTGCTGTGAAGTATCTATATACATTCTAAGTGTCTACAACAACATACCAGAATAAACACAGCAGTTCATTTTAGGTAGTTTTATTGCACATCAATATTAGTCTGTCAAACTTATTTATTTATTCAGACCACACAGTAACAGTATACCTACAACAAGTAAGCAATGTACTCCTTCTTAGCGGTTTGAAAAATATATTGCAAAATAGATTTTTACTCACCAGGCTGTTGGTGCAGCCTCAGCAGTCTGTCACCAAGGTCTTCCATTATCATAGCCCTCTCTGCTGTAGCTGTAGAGGAGAGAAACAAACATTATGCATACCTGTCTCTCACATTCTGACGCTAGTATTTGCTACAACCTACTTGATAGTAATACTTAATATTGGAGCATTCTGTGCCCATGTATCTTGGATCCACTGGGCCAAGAGCACTCCCTTCCTCTGCTTTAGGTCAGCATAGTTGTGCCGTATCTGCTCACCAGTCTGGGGATGCCAGTAGCACTGGTGAGATCACATGTGAGGCAGTCCCAGGCCTCCATTTTGTATTGTCAACCCTGTTACTGGCCCTGCAGCAGTCTGTCATCATGGTTTTTGACAAGAAGTCCAGCCATGGCCATGGACTCCTGAATGTTCCAGTGCTGCCCCCAAAAATGCCCTCCCTCTTCAACGCCAGACATGTTCCTGCAGAGATTAAACTAAACAGGTTATGGCTATATTCCTGCCTGCATGGTTTAAATAGGCCATATTCTCACCCTTTGCCATCATTGGACAATTTTGAAAATGCTGAGCACAGCTTAACAATGCACAAACCAGCTAAGCTGTGGTGATCAGTGCTTAAAGGGGTAATTGATGAGCACTGCTTAACAGTGGGCAAATCCACTTAGCTAAGCTACCTGCTGCTTAGCAATCACAATCTTTAAACCTGGTAAGCATAGCTGGGCATTACTGACTATTGCTTACTTTTCATTTTAAAAAAATATCAGGATGATGGCTGCATTTAGTAGGTGTACATGATTTACATTACATGACATCCCTCTATGTGCTTTCATTAGACAATACTGTATGGGACACTTGTGTATACATGGGTGATTTCACATGTTATATACACTCACACTTCCATTTTACACCAGCTATACTTCCCTTTTTGACAAAAAGCAGTTACTACATAATTTAAGTGTAAAAAATAATTTTAACACTACCTTCCTGTATAAACTAAGTCATCTATCTTGGTACTTGAACCGTGAATGTCTGCATATAAAGCTGAGAGTCTAAGTACTACACTATCTTGGCTTAGTAATCAAAGCTGTATATTTTTATTTATCTCCTATGGGATGTTTAAGCAATGCTAAGCGAAGGGCCTTAACGTGCACACTCGCTTAGCTATGCTTAAACATCCCTTAGCATGTAAAAAAATATTATATTATTGCTATATTATTATGTTATATAGTGAGTACTGTGGTTTTTTGACAGGTCATTGAGGACTGCAGTCAGGAAATAGTGGCATACATTTGCCTTTCAGGCTTCTATCCTTCAGAAATTCATGCTAATGCATATTCTGTTTTCTATCCACTGTTCTAGGTTTGTGAGGGAAATATTTAAGTGGTGTCCCTATTTGCAGTGTTTTGTCCCCCATTATTTGTGCCTTTGACCACATGAACTGCTCTCAGGGAATATTGGCATACATTTGACTTTCAGACTTCCATCCTTCGGACATTTCTGCTAATGCATGAATAGTTTTCTATCAACTTTCTCAGTTTGTGAGGGCAATATGTAAGATGTGTCCCTCTTCAGGGCTTTCTCCCCCACTATTTGTGCCTTTATACACATTTCCTGCTTTAGTGGGTTAAGAGGTGTCATACAGCACTTTTACAATGCAGGGGGTGTGTCACAGAACCTGTCACACACCACCCCCTGCATTGCTTTCCTGCTGCCGTATGCATTTCAGTGTCCATGGACACTGAAATGATCATTTATTTCATGTCAGTATCAGCGGACACTGAAATGCTGGCATGATTAGAAAGTGCCGTATGGCACTTTCTGAGTGCAGGGGGCATGTTCAATGTCCATGCACTACTTGAACACACCCCCTGCACTCATTCATGGTCCATGTCTGTTTAGCCTAAACAGCAGCGCATCTTCATGAATATGCAAGGCACACTGCTGTGACTATATGGACACAAATCACTCCATGCAGGAATAGAACTATTCCTGCATGGAGTTTATTGAATCCCAGGGTTTGACTGCACTTTGCAATTTAACTGCACTTTGCACACAGCAAACTCTTTGAAATAATTGCACCGTAGTAAAGTACGTACTGTGCAAATACTGCACTCTCTGAGATACTTTGAGCAACTCTAGTTATGTTTTGAACGGCTTTGGTCAATGCAAAATAGTAGTCTGTGCCCAAACACAGTCTTTTACTAAAAAACATGCAGTTGCCTTGCTCTTTAAGCTTATTTTGCCCATTTATTGTACTCATTATGCCATTTTAATCTTTTATCATGCTCATTATACTTTTCTTGTGCTTGTTTTACTTTAAACATGCTTGTTATGCAAACCAAAGACAATTCTGAGCCTCATATGAATATCTTTGCTAATTTTATCAAATATCATGATTTTGAACATTCTGTTTAATTAATGTGTGTTGTGCCTTTTGTTTGATTAATAGTACGTTTTGTGCTACTCATTTGATTAATAATGCGTTTTGTGCCTTGCAAATGCTCTGTTTCATTTTTTTTTCCAAAATAAATAATTTGTGCAGTTTTTTCATTACCTTAAGGTCATTTCTGGCCCTTTTTCATTTGTCTGAGCTCCATTTCACTCAACTTGCTTGATCTGCCTTCACCTTCAACTCTGCACCTCATAGCTTGAAGAAGTTGCTTTCTTAATCCCGGTTCAGACAACATGTCACTCGTTTTGTCAGGATAAAACAGATGAACATTCATGGGTTCAGTTCAAGTAGCTTTATTACACACAAAATCATCAGGAATGAGGCTTTGTAACTTAAATTTAAATAAACTTATAAACAGACTGACTACTACACAGACATATGTTGATACTCTGGCTCTTCTGCTAAAATGGCACTGCTGCCTGCACTTGCTCACTATTTATATGCAAGTGCTTACATCTGGAAATGCTTCTTAAAGGTACATACACATGCTCTGATCTACAGAGATGTTTCCTGGGAGGGCATTATGGAGAAAATACAAAAGGAGGATGCAGAGACAATTGTGAAGAATAGTTCAAGATAGAAAACAAAACATATGCATAGAAAGTAAGAGAAAGCAAAAGTGGATTGGCAGAAAAAAGGCAGAAGAAAATGAAAAAAACTGAAGTAAGTGGTAAGAATTCAAAGTAAAGAAGATGAAGAAATGGACAAGTACGAAGTGTTGGGCAATTTACTAGCCTCTTTGGGTGTAAAAGCACCTTATTAACAAAGATACATTTCTGTGACATTACATTTGAGACAGTTTCTTTAGCAGAAAATTTTCTTTGTGCATATGAAAAAAGAAAGACTTTAACATATGGAATCTTTATGTGATAAAAGCATTTAACAGGTAAACAAAAAAGAAAATTCATGTACAATTTCAAACAGAGGTAGAAAGAGAGACTTTGAAAGGACATTTGAAAACTTTATGTAAAGAAGTACAGGACATTGAAAAAGTTTATGACAAAAGGGAGTTATGGACTGGTGGCTGGGATTGTAATATTGTGTTAAAATTAGAACGAGAAAAAATTCTAGATATAACAAGAATGACAAATGTGGAGGGGAATATGGGTGTCATAAAATACTGAGGACAACCCAAAGCATGTTTTTTTTTTGTGGAAAATAAGTAAATTTGCTAAGTAACAGTGACAAATGAAAATGTTATATATGTGGTGAAATGGGGCATGATGCAAAAAATGTGACTTGAAATGTTATAAATGTAATGAAATTGGGCATTTATAGGTGCATTGCAAAACTGAAAATAAGAGTAAGGAAAAAGAAAGAGAAGAAAATGAACAAAGAAAAGACATTTTAGAAGTAGAAATAGAAGAAAAGTTAGATGAGAAAAAATAATAAAGTGGACATAAAAAGAGGTTCTGAAATAAGTGATGAAGACAAATTGGAAGGCAGTGAAAGAAAAATATATTCTATTGGTAAAATGGTAAAAAGAAATTTTAAAGGGATAAGTATAAAAAAGGAAAGGAAATGGTTGAAAATTAATATATATATACTGCTAATGATTGGGAGATTGGTATAATGGTTAAGTTGTTTGACTCACAGACATAACGTGCAGTGTTTCTCACTTTGGGAGGGAAATTGGCTAGGCTTAGCATGGCTTATTAAGAAATCTAGCCTAGTAATTAGCTGTAAACTAAGGAAATATGAACATTTTAGAGTGATTTCTGAAGAAGTTCTAAATAAAAACAGAATGAAAGCACTAACTCTTTGACTTAAGTCCTGTTCCTGCTGTCATTTCCATAGTGTGTTTATTAGTTTAAAAATTTAGAGTGCTTTCTGCAAATGTTAATACTATTAAGATTATAGTGAGATGAATAGGGATTTTGGAGTGGTGTAATACATGAGCTATAGATGTAATTATATTAGAAGACACAATATTTTAAGTAATGAAGAAAGATGACAAACAGGGAAACTATGAGGATGAAACAATCTGGAATTTGGGAAATGAGAAATGTTCTGGAATAGATGTATTTTGTAGAAATGCAGTAAAACTATTAGATATAATATTAGCAAAAATGGCAAGGTTAATCATTGTAGGTTTAAAATGGAAAGAACAAGTATATGTAATTACAACATTACATGTTTATACTAATTGTAAAGAAAGAGAAAACTTATTTCATCAGATTTTAGACTATGTAGTGATAAAACTGAATATTATAATAACTGAAGACTTTAATTATGATTTAAGAGGCAAGACTAAACAGAAAAGAAATGATACAATAAAAATGTTAAAGTTATATGATATGCTATGTTAAAGCTTTGGGACAAAAATGTATGGACTTATAGAAGGGTTATTGTAGAACTGAGATAGATTATTTTACAATATCAGAAGGTTTAGTTATAGGAGAAGAAGTAGTTGAAACAGGATTTTTTGATCATCTTGCAATATGGTAGAGATAAAGGAAAACAAAGAATATAAAAAGGCAAGTGAATAAAAAGAATAAATGAGAAAGCATGGAATGAAGAATAAAAGAGATTAGTAATACAATCATAGAAAAATATTACTATGAGAACATTTTATAAAAATTGATCTGAATGGTGGATGATATTTAAGGAAAAATATAAAAATATTTTTATAGTGGCAATATGATGTGAGAAAAGTAGAGAAAGAAAAATATAAAAGAACATATAATAATGCATTGGAAGATTAAGAACATAATGATATAAATATTTTGACAAAAACAAATGTATTAAAGAAATCAAGAAAAAATACAAGAATTGTTATATAAAAGATATTTTACAAGGAAAAACAGAAGAAGTATCGATCAAACTACATAAGCAAATTAGTAAAGGAAGATAGTAGTGTAATGAGTGAAATATAAAATGAAAAAGGAGAAATAGAAAAAACTCAGGAAAAACTGTAAGAGATGTAGCAAAATATGTACAACACATGTTTAAAGGAAAAAAAAGAAGGTAGTGAATAAAAGAAATGAGTAAAAAAGTTAACAGAAAAAGAAAATAAAGAGGTGGAAAAGGAGATGTTAGGACATGTAAATACAGATTTGGCTGCAGGACCAGATGAAATAGGGTATGGAATGAATAAAAACATAAGGAATTGTCAAAAATATTTCTTAAAGATTTTGAATGAATGGTTAAATGAAGCTTTTATGTGTAAAAAATTATGTAGTGGAATACTTAAATTCATATGGAAGAAGGAAGACAGAATGCAATTAAAATGGAGACTGATAATATTGAATAATAATGATTATAAGATCTTTATGAAAATAATACAAAACAGATTTGAAACTAAAATTGTAAATACTATGGAAGATAGTATATATAGTTTAAAGGGGATAGGTTGTCAAGAATTATTAATAGTAGAGAAGTTGTGGATGATCTTATGACTAGAAAAGAAGAAGTGAAAACTATGATAGGAGACTTTAATAAGGCATTTGACACAATTGGACATGCAATGTTATGGGTAATAATGAAAGAATATAAATGAGAAAGTTAGGAAAATATGTATGTTGGGATACAGTATTAATAAAGTAAAATGCTTGTAAATGGCCAGTTAATCAAAGAAAAGAGGTACATATGAAGAATGGTGTAACACAGGGATGTCCAGTAAGTTGTATACTCTTCACACTAGTTCTGAATGTGATAGTATGTGAAATAAATTACAAAATGAACGTGATGGGGTAAATAACACCCGAAGGGTTAAGAATTCCAGTTCTGTTAACATATGCAGATGACCTTATAATAATTGCAAAAATAAAATCTGGATAAAAGAAGTAATAATTTGCACAAACAAGTGTGTAGAGGTAATAGGGATGGCTTTAAATAAAGAGAAAAGTAAAGGTTTAGGTGCTGCAATAAAGTTAGGTGATATATATTTTACAATGAATGAAATTTGGTGTTAGGTATAAAATTTAGGAATTAAAATGTAGGTAGAAATCAATGGGAAAATGGGAAAAACAATATAAGAAATAAAACCAACCTGCCTTTTTTTCTGGACAGCATATAAATTATCAGTCCGGAAAATGGCCTATTTGATAAATTCAGTACTGATGTGGAACAGCAGCATACTTAGCAAGTGTATTTATGCTACCAACTGTATTTGAAAAGAAATTATTGCAGATATATTTTTCATTTGTATGGCATTCTAGATTAAATCCAGTTAAAAGAGGAGCTTTGCATGTAAATAAAGGAGAAGGAAGTTTAGGGTTAATTAACCCAGTGTTATATGCTGCTTCATTAAAGTTGTACAGTGTTAAAGTGGATGGATAAAAAAGATGAAAGATTAGTAATAAAACTGTATAGATAAGAATATGATAAATTTTGGGGTATGGTAAAAAACAAGTAAAAGAGAAAAAGCATATATAAATGAAGAAATAAAATGTTACAAAGAAAAAACATTTTTGTGGAAAATAAAAATGATAATATAGAAGAAGATAGAAAAGTATGGTTTAAGAATATAATGATAAAACATTACTATGTAAAACCATGTGAAAATCTTATAGATGAAAAAATTAAAGCTATAAAATAAGAAACAAATGGTGTAATCAGAAAGTAGAATGTCAAGATTGACATGGGTCTCATGTCACATTAACAGTAAGCCCCAACTGGGTGGTTAAACTCCACAAATCTTGGACCTTTAGGCAAAGTTCATACTGTACCACAGAGTGAAATACTGTCTCTTGCAGCTAACAGCCTGTTATATACAACTGGTAGTTAGTTAGCTACTGTAAATAAGGTTTTTACTGTCAAACTGTTTGTAAAGCTTTTTAGCTAGTTTCACTGTGTGAAAGGTATTAACGGCAAATTGTATCTACTTGTTAAGCACCTATTTGTTTGTTCTGATTTCCTGCCAAGGAGTGTATCATATAACTGAGTTGTTTGCAGTTAAAAGCATTCTGTAGAGTCTCCTTGCTCCTTTACCTGTTTAAAACTTTCATTTTGTGGCTCACTGCTATTCTTCTGCTGTGATAATCATTTCTGTAGTGCTTACTGTCTAAATGAGTGTAGGCTAGTAGCTTTAGTATTGTCCCAGTTCAGATTTGCTGTCTTTGGGCCTGTTTGTTTTTGCAGTAGTTATTCTGAGCACATGACCAGGCCATCTTGAATTAGCAGAAGCCTTTCTTTACCTTTGTGGCAGGATTGTGTTGATTGGCTGCTGGCTGGTGGAGGTCGGGTGGTCTAGGCCTTGGAGTAAGCACTCATTGGTTCTTTTGAGCTTTTTTTTTTAGAACGTCGTTTAAGGTTATATCTCCTGGTATTTAAGCCCTAACTTTGAGAGGATTACTGTCTATACACACTGAGCCAAGTGGAGGAGGGGCATTGACTACAACTTTAATCTGAGATATATAACAATAAGTATCCTGTTTTTTTTTTTTTTTGCTTATTTTTACTAGTTATTGCTTCTAGCAATTTATATATAACACTTTTTATTGTCTGCTGCATATGTTTTACTGTATTTTATTACTATCAACTAATCTGCATGGTTAAACTAAAATTGTCTGCCTTACAGGGCCTGATAAATAAGGTTTTTACTTTCACACTGTTTGTAAAGCTTTTTAGCTAGTTTCACTGTGTGAAAGGTATTAACAGGAAATTGTCTCTACTTGTTAAGCACCTATTTGTTTGTTCAGATTTCCTGCCAAGGAGTGTATCATATAACTGATTTGTTTGCAGTTAAAAGCATTCTGTAGAGTCTCCTTGCTCCTTTATCTGTTTAAAACTTTCATTTTGTGTCTCACTGCTGTTCTTCTGCTGTGATAAATATTTATGTAGTGTTTACTGTTTAAAAGTACGTAGGCTCGTAGCTTTAGTATTGCTCCCCACCTTCTCTCCCTGTTGGTGTCTTGCTGTTACACTTGGTGGCTTTCCAGTTGCCCACTCCTACTTTAAATTTGATCTGGGACACTCCTCCCAGTCTAGTGTCATTAGCTCATTCTACCTAATGCAGAGAGAACATTTGAGAAGGCCAACCCACTTAATTATCTTCTGCTTCCACTCTCTCCCTTTCCTTTACAAAAAAAAAAAAAAACTTTGCTAGAATCTCCCTGTGTACTGCTTAACTGTAACAAAAAATGTATACTCATTTCCTGTCTTGCCTGTAACTAGTCGAGTTCAGATACAGAATTGCTATATCCAGGGCTGTTTGTAAGCTTCTGAGGTCCCCAAGCCTGTCTGTGTTGGAGGGAAGCCTGCTAGCTTATCAGTGGCAGTGGTAAGCACTAGGTAACCTATCTACCACATAAGGAGTGGTTTCTGGCCCAGAAAATTTAGTTATTAACTGTTTGGACAATTTTACATCTCTTTCAACTTTCTGATTTAAAAGCCCGCATTTGCACTTGTTTCTTTTCTGTAACTAGTCTAGTTCAGATACAGATTCTTAGTTTTAGCACTTGAATTTGCTTATTCTTGCTCAGCACTTGTTCAGAACTTGTTGTAAGCACTAAATAAGCTACAAATTACAACAGCACTCAACCTTCCTCATTACCTAGAGGAAAGCAGTTTTTGTACTTACTTTCCTCACTTGCTTAGAGAAAAACAGCTCTTGTACTCACTTTCCTCATTTGTCCAGAGGAAATAAGTTTTTTATTCAGGCATGTTCAAGGGTCAGCTCCCAGTGTTCTCTCCTGTCTATCTGGTGAATCTGGGCATCTTGGGGCAATGTAGCAATTGCCTCATATACACAGACAACCCTCTCCTCCTACCACCCAACACTACAACCTGTGAGAGATGCACTTATCTAGCCAAACTGGAGGTAAAGCTCTTTCCAACCAAGACTGAACTTAACAGTCAAGAGGAGAAGAAAAACACTTGCACCACACCACACTCATCACATAGTCCCACTAAACCTACACCGGCAAAATACACACATAGAAACACAAAAACATTCACAGAGGTTCTCAATAATAATCTGCTCAAGCAACAGAGACCTCCAAAGCAGAAACACAAGCAACCTCCACCCCCCAACACAGCCCAAATGACACATAGCCCACAGACTCAGTGTGCCACTCAACCACAGCCCACAAGGCAAAACAATGTACCCAACACACTAGTCATAGGTGACTCTAGTCAGGCACACTGATGTCACTCACCAGGCTAAACAAGGAGGAGGTTATTGTCAGCTGCCTGTCAGGTGCCAGGATCTGCCACATAACCCACACACTCAGGTCACGCCACAACAAGTACAAATATGACTCTGTCATTGTCCATGTTGGTGTGAATGACCAGAGACGTACCTCCCTGGACTACATGAAAAGAGACACGGAAGAGTTCTTTGATCTTGTAGCGCAGGCAGGTAAGACCCTAGCCCTGAGTATCATCTTGCCATTGCCCAGAATGATACCACAGCACAAGGACAAAATGATTTACTTCAACAATTGTCTAAGCTTCTGGTGTCTTGCTAAGGGGATCCAGTATCTGTCTGCCTGGGACGACATGGTCGACAGACCACGATGCTTTGCCAGAGATGCCCTGCGCTTATCACCTCCGGGATTCTGGATACTGGCTAAGGCTCTTGCCACCCCTATAGTGCCTTTTGTAGGCAAGGTTCAAATGACAAATTCACCACTTAATAGGAACAGGCATGCAACAACTGGGGGTAATGCTACTCAATGCTAGAAGTCTAAATCTCAAATTGCACTCCCTCGAGGCACTCCTTAACATGGAGAACATTGATATCTGTGCAGTGACTGAGACCTGGTTCAAGGCTCCAGAGAGCACCCCTGCATTACCAGGCTATAACTCATACCACACTCTTTGGCCACCTAACCTGGACCAGAACACCAAAGGTGGAGCTGTGTCCATATTCATTAAGGATATCCACACCTCCAGGCTAGTTGCTCAGCATAATGCATCTGAGGTTATCCAAGTGCAACTAATTCTGCGCAAAGCTGCAATACAAATTGCAGCTTGCTACAGATCCCCCACCATGCCCCAGGATTCCCACTCCTCTTTTCTTGATATACTGGAAAATATTAGGGTTCAATAAAACACCCCAATAATGGGCGATTTCAACTACCCCACCATTAACTGGGAAAACTACTCATGTACCAACTCCTTTGCTCAACTCTTTCTGGAATTCATAAATTTCAATGCCCTGGATCAACTTATCCACACCCCCACCAGGGGCAACAATATCCTAGACCTAGTAATTACCAACATAAGTGACCAGTGTTCCACACCTGAAGTCATCTCCTCATTGGTCAGATCCGACCAAAAGCTAATCACCTTAGATATCAACATCCCTCCCCCACCCCCCATTAAAGAAGCCATGCTAAAAAATTTCTCCAAAGCCAACTTCATGCTTCTTAAGACAGAAGTGGCGGACTTCATGACACCCATGCAGATGGACAATACAGTTATGACTGCTGAGTCCTACACAAATGCACTCTATAAGCACTTACACAATTGAATGGATCGTGCTATCCCAAACAGAACCAAGACACTATCCTTCAAAAAAAGGAAGCCAATTTGGTGGTCCCCTGCCATAAACAAACTCTACAACAGAAGGAAGAAACTGTTGCAAAAGGGAGTAAAATCCCATGAGTGGAGGAGATCCCTGTTCAGCCTCAGTAAGAAGCTGAGATCCCTTATAAGATCCTCCAAAGCTAGCTATGAAAACAAAATTGCCACTGATTCTAGGGACAACCACAAAGCATTCTATAGCTATGTCAAGAATTTCAATGGCAACATCCAGATCTGCTCTGAGTTACAGCACAATGGCATGAAAATTACAGAACCAGCTGATATTGCCAACATCCTGGCAGATAGGTTCAGTACTAACTTTACCCCCCCTTGCCCCCTAAAGGGCCCATATCTATACAGAAAGAATGCAGAGTCCCTGTAATCACAACTACACAGGTAAAAACTGCACTCTCTAAAGCCAAAAACACAGCCTTCATGGGACCGGACAACATCCCAGGCTGCATTTTATATGAACTTCAGAACAAACTGGCTCCCCACCTAAGCACCATGTTCAATCATAGCCCCATGTCAGGCTTTGTGCACACTGAATGGCACACAGCAACAGTTATCCCACTCCACAAAGGGGGAGCCACCACTGATCCAGGGAACTATCACCCTATTAGCCTGATGAGCCTGGTCTGTAAGGCTACGGAAGGTATCATCATGTAACTCATAAATAAAGACATTGGTAACCTCCAAACTCTGGACCCCACCCAGTTCAGGTTTATTAAAGGCAGATTATGCCTCCTGAACCTGATCGACTTCTTTGAGGCAGTAACCCAAGCTGTAGACGAGGGTAAGGTGGTTCACACAGCCTATCTTGACCTTGCCAAGGCTTTCAACACCATCCCATATTCTGGTATTATAGCTAAACTCACTAAACTAGGTATAAATCCCTACGTCACAAGACGGGTTGCCAACTGGCTCACTGACAGAACCCACACTGTAAAAGTTGTAGACTCCAAATCTGACTTCAAACCATTGACAAGTACAGTATCACAGGGATCAGTCCTGGGACCTCTCCTCTTTTGTATCTACTTCTCTGAAGTACAGGCTAACACAGAATTCCTTTGGCTAATGAAGTTCACAGATGACTGCAAACTAGGAGCTATAATCGAGTCCCCAAATGATGTGGACATCCTACAGAAGGGCCTTACTGAGACAGATGTCTGGTGTCAGAGCCACAGCCTCAAGCTCAATGCCAAAAAGTGCATTGTCATTCCCTTTGGTAAAAACTCTGTACCCATGAACTACCACATAGGCAGCAGTTTACTTAACGTCAAATGTGTGATAAGAGACCTTGGGACCCAGGTGGGCAGTAGTCTCTCCTTTGATAATCACATTGCCACAGGAGTCAGGAAATCCTTGTACATGGCACACATCATCACTAAAGGGTTCTCATCCAGGAAAAAAGAGGTCATTGTTCCCCTCTATTCGATACTCATTAGACCCATTATAGAGTACAACGCCCTTTTTGGAATGTACCTCACAAGACATCTGCAGCAGCTGGAAAGGCCACAGAAGTATCTCACAATGAGGATTACTGGCCTCAAACAGATGCCCTACACTGACTATCTCAAAAAAAACTCCAGCTTTACTCCGTAGGATATTGCCTACTCCAAGGTGATCTCTGCCTAACATATAAAGCTATGTCAAACCCAGAGCTGTTGCACATGCTACACCTAAAGAAATCCTAATCCCTCTGAGCTACATGCTCTAGGGACCTAAACCTTGTCACCACAATAAACAAGACATGCTAGAGGGATAGATTCCTGTCCCAGAGACTTCCCATACTCTAGAACAAGCTACCCATCTATGTCAAGCAAAGTTCCTCAGTAGCATTCTTGAAGAAAAATCTTGATGAGTGGATGGGGAATAGGAAATACACCACAGGGATCACTTCTGTGGCTCTGCTTGACAGGGGCACAGGAAAATAACTTTCTTGGGTGGTGTAAGCCAGGGAACCCTATTGGCTAGCTTACTTAGGCCCTTGAGCCGATAGCCTAGTACCTACCTATGAACTGAAGAGCTACATTCCCATTTTTCTAAATAATACTACCCACTCACAATACATAGGATGTCTCAACTACCCTCCCCCCAGCATAAAAATAGGAAAGAATGGCTTTAGACTATGAAGGTTTGGACAATGACAACCTGTCATCATTTCTTTTAACCAAGCTATGCCTATGTATACTGTGTTCTGAAATGACTGGTGGGATAGTGTCCAACAACACAATTTTGTGTTACTATCTTGTTGCCTGCATAACCATCATAACAGGGTATGATCACTTATCAGGTTGAAGTGTCTTTCTAATAAAAAGCATTTTAAGGACTAGAAGGGTGTCTTCACCATTAAACTCTGTCTGTGGCTGAATATCTTTTTCAGCAGCACTTAATTTCCACCTAATATAGTCTAGAGGGTATTCTTACCTTAAATGTTTCAGGACAGCACTGCTTCCAAACCAACCACTGATGCATCCGCGTAAAGGGTAATTTTTTAGTAAATTCAGAATTCACTAATAGCTTCCTATTAAGATGTAAGAACTCGAAATGCCAATTTCTGACAAGCCAAAAAAAAAAGAGATCAAAAATGCAGGAGAAAAGTGAATCTTGAATATCCATCTCTTCCTTTACACTTCTCTTTTGCATGGTTCAAGCCTTCACACCCCTGAAGACACACACTTTTATATATATATATATATACATATATATCTATATACATATATATATATATATATATATATATATATATATATATATATATATATATATATATATATATATATATATATATATATATATATACTAACTCTGAGATCACCATACCTTGAAGAAAAGGGAATATTCCAAGAAATGGCCATCTCAGATTTAGCAGACATAAGTCAATTTTTTCTGCCATTCATTCGCTGTGTTTTGGGACTCTTTCTATTGGATCCTTACATTTTGGTTGGTTCAGAACATAAAATTTTTTTTATCCAATAAGTGTACGGTCAGCCTTAAGGAACCATGGCACTTTAACAGCAGCTTTTCCTTTTGGGAGATCTGTCAAAGGACATGTAAAAGATGCAAAATTAGGTATACATTTCCTATGGTACTCAGCTGGTCTATGAAAAACTTTCACCTGTTCTTTAATGGTGGGTAAAGGTCTGCTTTTATGACCTCTGTTTTTTTTTTTCACTTTGGTCTTACCAACACTTTCCCTATAAGGAATCACAAATACTTAGTTTCCAGCATGCCCGGTTTAGTTTTCTTAGCAATCACAGTAGAGCCTGCCTGTCCAAACACAGCCTGCACCTTTGTTAAGTGAGGCTCACAGTCCTTTGAATGGATGATCACATTGCCTAGGTATACAGTAGCATATTGGAAGTAAGGCTGTAATATTTTATCCACTAGTCACCGTAAGATAGCTGGTGATCCATGTAAGCTGGGTAGCAACACTGTGTACTGAAATTGTCCTTCACTAGTTACAAAGGCTGTTTTATTTTGAGCAGTTGGAGAAGGTAGTATCTGCTAATATCTCTTTGACATGATTAGTTTTATCAAGTATCTGGCCTTTCTTAGGTTTTCAAGTAGCTCATCAGTTCTGGACATGGGACAGATATCAAACTCAGAAATACTATTCAGTTTCCCAAAGTTGTTCCAGAATCTAATACTGTCATCATGCTTAGGAACTAGCACTAAAGGGTTGGTATTTCACTCTGAAACTCTTCTTCAACCAATAAAAAAATCTTTAAATGAGTTAGTCTGTGGCCATATTCGAATTAAGACTTGAATGGATCTTGGATATGAGGGTAAATCCCCTGCTTTATCCCATAAAATACCTGTGACTGAGGTGCTTATTTCCTAGTTTATTCTTTCAGGTAGTACCCTTGTATACCAACACCAATTGACAGCTAGCTAATGCAATTAATTGCCTGACTGAAGAGCTATAGTATCATACTTTTACAGGCATACTACTCACTAGCAACACACAACATGTCACATAACACCCACACAAGTGCATCTGTCTATATCTCTATCTATCTAAATATCTATATATATATATATATATATATATATATATATATATATATATATATATATATATATATATATATATGTGTGTGTGTGTGTATGTATATACATACACACACACACACATATATGTATATATAGAGAGAGGCACATATCCTTGCCTAATTAAGTTACCTGCATTAGTTCTGCTAATGTAAAGTTCATAATGAAAAATGTTAGAGATAAAAGTGTCTGTTGCTTTATTGAAAAAAAAAACCCAACAAATAGGACTATAACTCATTATTTATAAATGCTTGAAAAGCAACCTATAAAAAAATAACCTAAACTTCTCTTCATTTTGCAGGGAGGAGGCAACCACCCCAGCGGATGAGTTGTAGGAATGAACACAGGGAAGGAGGACAGAGAAACATCTTAATGTACAGCGGATGAGGACATGTAAATGAAGACAGTTGTAGCAGGAACACTAATCACACAATACAGTACAGACTGCACAGTGAAAATGTATATTACATGACTGTCACACAAGGTGACATAGCAATGGAAAAGATGTCTTTGAGATATAATCATCCTGAAATGAACAATGGAGAGGACATCTATCAGGGATGTTAGATACAATAGGGGTTAGAAGCATATTCCGAAGCTGTGCAAAATGAGTTACCTGAATATGACCATAATGTCAGCAGAGGTCTCCACCAAGTGGGACACATAGTTACAGGCTCATGGACAGCAATAAACAGAAACACGCACAATCATGGACTATATCAGAATAATACCACCAGTAATCCCATGACTTTAACATAACATGTGATTGTGAGTGATCATAGATGGTTCTGCATGGATACACTTGTACAACTATTATGACATGTCAGCAATCTATGAGGGTAATCAAGAACACCGTCCTGACACTGTAACATCTACTGGAGGTGTTAAGAGGGACACTGCTATACCTGTATGTGATATTATGATCAATCCAGGCTAGCTGACAGGTGTGCATGACATATATATTGAACAATCCACATTGTCACAAATGTAACCCATACCATCAGTGCTGTCAAACAGCTATGTATGTACTCTGTGTTTCACTGGGACAATTATCACACATGCATCTGGTATATCACCTTGATGTGGGGTTCTGCACCATCAGACAGTAATGTTTATGCAACAAGAATGCCTAAGTATGGCCAATACAGTGTGTGGGAGCTCACTGTGGTAAAGGTGGTACACTTGAGATAAGCATCCCTGGAAGATCTGTAGGGAGGTACATGAAGAAGGATGCATTGTACTCAGTTATTGGTGTGATAAAGGCTGTGAACTATGGAAGTATTATGGCCTTTGATGTGGATGTCCTGCACATATTCAGGAGTTGTGGTACATACAAGGGAATAGTCACCACTGTGGGCACATGCTGATGAATATTCCACATACCATGTACCTCAGTACACAGGTCCGCTTGGTCTGCTCCTAGGGATGTGGTCTACATTATCATTGGGTTATGCATTTGTTTTTATAACATACCTCTCTGGAGTATATGAAGAGACACATGACTGAATTGTCAGATTAAATGCTGCAGCAGGTATGACCCTAGCCCAGCAGCATTCTACCTTCACCCAGGATAATGCCACAATATAAACAAAACTGATGGACTTCAACAATTGGCTTAGCTTCTGGTGTCAATCCAGGGGGATCCAGTATCTCTCAGCCTGGGCTTACATGATCGACAAGCCAAACTGCTTTGCCCGAGATGGTCTGAACCTGTGTCTTCTAGGCAGTCAGATACCAGCAAAGGTGCTTGCTTCCCCCATAGTGCCTCTGTTATGTAGTGTGAAAGCAACACATGTTCTGACATAACAACATTCACTGAAGGAAAACTCAAGAGTTCTGCTGCTTAATGCTAGGAGTCATGAAACTGCACCAGAGGAAATGGCCAACCTACTAGCTGACAGATTTGGTGCAAACTTCAACTCCCTGGCCCCACTGGTCATACCCTAAAGCATATCTGACACCAGTCTCCTGCCTAGTATCTCTAGACATCAGTTCATATTTATGCTCTCTAAGGCTAAAAACCTCAATGGTACCAGATAACATCCCAGGTTGCTTTCTAAGCAACCCAAAAGAGGACATAGAGGACCAAATTAGCATACTCTTTAGCCATAGCCTGAGAACTGGCTTTGTTTCAGAGGACTGGAAAACAGCAGCAGTAATACCCTTGCACAAAGGGGGGGCATCAACCAACTCTGGGAACTATAGACCTATAAGTCTAACCAGTCTTGTCTGCAACACCATGGAAAGAATCATCATGGACCTTATCAACAAGGACAAAGGTGACATTCAAACTTTAGACTTAACACAATTTTGGCTTCATTAAGGGAAGATTGTGCTTATTAAACCTAGTAGACTTCTTCAAGAAAATCACCAAAGCCCTGGATGAAGATAAGACAGTGCATACTGTCTATTTTGATATAACCAAGGGTTTTGACACAATCCTCTACTGAGGTATCATTGAGAAACTCTCCCAGCTGGAGTCTGAATGGAGAGATGATAAAATCAGCAAAAGGACAGAAGTATTGCAGGAACTGAATTCATCCTCAAGTCTTAGTGAGTACCTTCAGGGGTCCGAATGGAGAGATGATAAAATCAGGAAAAGGAGAGAAGTATTGCTGGAATTGAATTCATCTTCAAGTCTTGGTCAGTACTTTCATGAAGTGGACTCTGTTTTTCAAAAAATCTCACCAACATGACACTGATATATAGACTGTATTTTATACAGCATATATCATGGACAGAAGCAGGCTAAAAAATAAAGAAGATAACTGGGTGCACAAGTCCCAGGATAAAAAAAGCGCCCAATCCTGGTAGGCGCATTGATACCAGGAACTGAAAAAATTATACTGTAGAATCCTCAAGACATGGAAATATTCCTACAATGGGACTAGGCCAGGCCCAGGGGGAGGATGGCTCCCCTGTTGTAGAAGGAAGTTGAAGTCCACAAAAATCACAAAAACCTATAGACCAAAAAAGAACAATAGATGATAGAATGAACAATTAGGGACTGGAAAAAATATGTACTGTTACTATTATGCAAGAAGCTCAGAATTTCCAGGCAAAAGATGCACAAAAAGATTAAGACAGAAGTTTGAGGAAAGAAAAATACTTCCACAAGAAAAACTGTCAGAAGCGTCAAATAAAAATTTGAGTTCATTAATACAACAGATCCATGAAAAACACTATATAGTCCAAGAAACATTGTGCTGTGTGCAAAAAGAAGCAACTGAGGAAGTGTGAAAATTTAAAGAACAAAATTGAGAGATGTTTGAATGGTTTAATAAAGAAATATGAACATGAGAAAGAAACAGAGACCTGATATGGTGCAATATGTATGCAAAGATGAAAGCCAAATTAATCAATACAAAAAAGGCAGCCCCAAAGATATTCAAAGAGAAATATAAGCAAAGGCATCCAGATATGGAAAATTTAAAAATAAAAAAAAATAAGATCACAAAAAGGGAATGTAAAACAGAAAATTAGTCAAATAGAAGTTAAAAAAATAGAAGCTGAAGTTATGGAATATTTGCGAAGTGAAGGATTCAGTGTAGAAAGTCTAACACAGGTCATATCACAGCACAATGGAACAACTAGTCCCCAAAGTAAGGAGAAAGAACAGGAGCAGCAGACATCTGAAGAAGAAATATGGACATGGGAAAGGAAAAGAAATTTAATATGGTGCAATATTTATGCAAAGGAGAAAGCAAAACTAATCAATGCAAAACGAGCAGCACCAAAAATATTTGAAGAAAAATACAGGCAAAGGCATCTGGATATGGAAAATTTTACAATACAAAAAATAAGAAAATAAAGAGGAAAAGTAAAAAAAGAGGAATAGTAATGGAGAAGTTAAAGAAATAGAAACTGATGGTTTGGATTACCTGCAAAGTGAATGATTTAGTGTAGAAAGTTTAACGCAGATAATACAACAGGATAGAGCAACAGACACCCAAATTAAGGAGAAACCAGTGGAGCATGAAGCTTCTAATCAGTTGACATATGAAGATATTTTGGAGCCTCCCACAGGAAACCAGTACAAAGGTTTAGTTGGAGCTGTACAGCAAGGGAAAGAACAGGAAACTGACAACTCTAACACAGTCAATGTCATGGAGTGATATGCCAGTGAGTTCCTGTATGAAAATATGAAAGATCAATGGATGACACAGGGTAAAACTGAAGAGAATGTAGCACAGGAAGGAGCTCTGGAACTTTCTGTAGAATGCCCGCAGGAAATGGCAAACAAAGAATATGCCCTCAGTTTAGAAGAAAATGATCTGAAAGGAGTTACTTGATTTAACATAGATGGATAGACATATTAAGATCAATGAAAGAAATAGAATGCAGAAGATCAATAAAACCCAAAAAGTTAGAAGTTTGATAAAACAAATGAACACAGTAATTAAAACTGTCCATAGAGATACATGCCATATAACAGAAGTAAATAAGATACATTGCTGTGGAACCAAATTAATAACAGATAAAGTCCTACCACAAGAACACAGGGGAGTAAGGGAAAGGATGGGAAAAAACTGAATGCCATCATGGAAGTATCAAATAGAGGAACTTATAAAGCAATTAAGACAAGAAGTATCACTGTTAGAAGAGTATAGAAGACAGAACAGATCAACAAAAATACTCAGAAAGATAGACGTGATAAAAGCAATGCCCAGTATTATAATGGATCAGGATTTATCATGCACTGCCACAAATAATAAACTTAAAATATCAGCACAGGCTGAAAAACTTAGAAGATACACAAATAAATATAAAGAAAAGTACAAAATAAGCAATTTATTGATGACCAAAAAAAGTTTTATAGAGAACTGGGAAATAAGGTAAAAGGAATTGAAAGATCACCAATAAAAGAAGAAATACATACATTTTGGAGAACTATTTATGAAGATCCTGTGGAACATGACAAATATGCTAACTGGACAGAAGAAGTAAAAGAAAGAATAAGAAGTTCAAATGTACAGGATATGAAATGGGATGAAATAACTGCTAGAGAGATTAAAACAAAATTAAGAAAAGCCTCTAACTGAAAAAAACCCAGGCCCAGATGCATTACCTAACTTCTGGCTAAAAGTATTAACATATTTGCACAAAGATTTAGCTATGAGTAAGATCTATCTATATGTGCACCCCAAACAGACACCAGCCTGGCTAACAAAAGGAAAAACAATGCTCCTACTTAAGGGTGAACCTGCAAGCTGCCCTAAAAATTATAGACTGATAACTTGCCTTCCAACAATATATAAACTATACACTGGAATTAATGCAGACAGAGTTTATAGTCATTTAGAAGAAAACTCAATTATGGCAATAGAACAAAATGGTAATAAAAGAAAGTCATATGGAACAAAGGACTATTTGTTGTTAAATAGTCATAGTGGAGAACTGTAAAAAGGGGAAGGATCAAGTATGGCATGGATAGACTACAAAAAAGCATTTGACAGTATCAAACATTCATGGATAAAAGAGTGCTTAAAAATGTACAAGATATACCTTACACTGATAAACTACATCACAGCAACCATGAAACAATGGCAAACCACTTTTCAGTTAAGCTATGATAAAGAACAAATTATTATTCCAGGGATAAAAATCCAAAGGGGGATTTTCCAGGGTGACTCTCTACTACTGCTACTCTTTTGCCTTGCCCTTAATCCATTAAGCTAGCTGTTTAACAGATTAGGTCATGGCTATAATGTGGCACCCAGAAAGCAACAAAGTGTAAAGACTTCTCATCTTCTACTTGTCAATGATTTAAAACTGTATATTTCATTAGATGATGAGCTGAAAACACAATTGCAAGTAGTCAACATTTTTTCAGATGATATAAGAATGTCATTTGGGTTTGATAAATGTGCAAATGCCATCTTTAAAGCAGGAAAGCTGCAGCATAAAGAAAACATTAGTTTGGGACAAGAATGTGCTATAAAAGAATTTGAGCAAGAGGGAGTGTATAAATATTTGGGAACTGATGAAGGATCAACAATAAAACATGAACAAATGTGAGCAAAACCCATTAAGGAATATTTTAGATTTAAATTAATCCTAAAAACAACGTTGACATCCAGGAATAAAGTTCAAGTAAAATAAAACATTTCAGAGCTTTATTAGAAAGGCTCACACAGACTCTGATACAGTTTGCTGTGAATGAAAGGTTAGTTTGCTTTTTATTTGTTGTATTTTGTATTAGTTTATTGCCTTTTTATATTTTGAATACTGTGATTTGTTTTCTTTATCTTGTGTTTCACTTGTATTCTGCCTTTAACTGCATATTAAAACTTCAAGAGACCACAGCTCTGTCTCTTGTGAGTTAGGCAGAAATTCCCCCCTCCCACCTGCCCACCCTGTACTATTCTGTTCTTAAGTACCATTGTCTTTCTAGTTGCCTGTCTCTTATGTTAATTTGACCATATATCTCATTTCCTCTCTGCTTTCACTGGCTTGTGTGAGTAAGCAGAAAAGTATCATTTTGTGAAATCACTCCCCTTCAACTATTTAAATGTATTGGCCATCCTACTGTATTCCATAGTACCAGAATACACAAGTGATCACCCCCTTTCAATCTATCTTGCTATTTTAAAAATACTGACTCTTCACTAAAACTTAATGTTTTAGACAGGTAAAACTTAAGTTACCCACTTTCACATCTAACTTCTCTAGTGCACACTGCAGTGTTTAGGATAAACCATTTTTTTCATCTTACCTTTAAGCATCCCTGTGACTAGCACTTGCTCTAATACCTGCTGGAAAGCAATATCCTTAAACTTATACAAGCACTCAACTCTCCTTATTAATAAGGAGAAATTATTTATAATTAATTAAGGAGAAATTAATCATAGATATTAAACAGCCTATAATTGTAAAGTATCTTGCTAAGGGAAGGGAAAACAGCTCCTGTACTTTTCAAAAAAGCACCAAACCCAGCATGTCCAAGGGTCAGCGTCTGGTGATTTCTCCTGTCCACCTGGTGAGTCTGGGCATGCTGGGGCAATGCAGCAATTGCCTCATGTACACAGACAACCGTCTCCTCCTACCACCCAATACTACAACCCGTGAGAGATGCACTTACATAGCCAAACTGGAAGCAAAGCTCTCTCCATCCAAGATTGTGCTAGACAGTCAAGAGGAGAACGTTAACACCCACACTACACCTCAAGCAACACATAGCCCTTCTAAACTCACACCACCAACACCCACTGATAGCAACACTAAATCCACATATGCGGAGGCCCTTAACTGTAACCTGCCCAAGCAACAAGGACCTCCAAAGCTGAAATGCAAACAAACACCAATCACAACCAAAGTGTCACATAGCTCACAACACCAGTGCACCACTCAGCAACAGCCCCTATGGCAAGACAACGTACTTAACACTTTAGTCATAGGTGACTCTATAGTCAGGCACACTGATGTCCCACTCACCAGGCTGAACAAGGAGAAAATTACAGTCAGCGGCCTGTCGAGTGCCAGGATACCACGTAATGCATACACTCAAGTCACTCCACAACAAGTACAAATATGACTCTGTCATTGTCCATATTGGAGTGAATGACTTGGGATGTACCTCCCTGGACTACATGAAAAGAGACATGGTAGAGCGCTCGTATCATGTGGCCCAGGCAGGTATGACCCTAGCCTTTAGTAGCATCCTGCCTTTGCCCAGAATGATATCACACTGACTAAGGCTCTTGCCACCCCTATAGTGCCTTTTTTAGGCAAAGTTCAAAGGACAAAACCCCCACCATAACAGGTACAAGCATGCAAAATCTGAAGGTAATGCTACTCAATGCTAGAAGTCTAAACCTCAAAATGCACACTCTCAAGGCACTCCTAAAAATGGAGAACATCAATATCTGTGCAGTAACTGAGACCTGGTTCAAGGTTCCAGAGAGCACCCCTGCAATACCACACTAAAACTCTTACCACAATTTTAGGCCACCAAACCAGGATCGAAACACTAAAGGTGGAGGAGAGTCCATATTCACCAAGGATATTCACACCACCAGACTAGTTGCCCAACACAATGTGTCTGAAATTCTCCAGGTGCAACTAACACTAGGTAAGACTGCAATCCAAATTGTAGTTTGCTACAGATCCCCCACCATGCCCCAAGATTCTCATTACACCTTTCTAAACAAATTGGAAAATATTAAGACACAACCAAACACCCTAATAGTGGATGATTTCAACTACCTGCCATTAACTGGGAAAACTACTCATGTACCAACACCTTTGCCCAACGGTTCTTGGAATTCATAAATTCCAACGTCCTGGATCAACTAATCCATAGTCCCACCAGGGGCTCCAGTATCCTAGACCTGGTAATTACCAACATGGGAAATTGATGCTCCCCACCTATGATCACCCCCTCATTGGTCAGGTCAGACCATAAGCTAATCACCCTAAACATCCCCATCCCACCCCAACTCCCCAGTAAGGAAACCTCCATAAAAAAACTTCTCCAAAGCCAACTTCATGCTACTCAAGTCAGAAGTGACAAACTTCATGACACCCATTCAGATGGGAACTGAAAGTTCGACTGCTGAGTCCTATACTAAGGCACTGTACAAGCACATTCACTCATGCATGAATCGTGCCATCCCAAATAGAACAAAGATGCTCTCCTCCAAAAAAAACAAGCCAATCTGGTGGTCCCCTGCCATAAACAAACTTTACAACAAAAGGAAGAAACTGCTGCAGAGAAGAGGAAAATCCCATGATGCAAAAAATCCCCTTACCAGTCTCAGTAAGAAGCTGAGATCCCTCGTAAAATCCTCCAAAGCTAGTTACGAAAACAAAATTGCCAAAGATTCCAAAGACAACCACAAGGCATTCTACAACTATGTCAAGAATCTAAATGGCAATGCTCAGATCTGCTCTGAGCTACAACAGAATGGCATTAAATATACTGGTCCCAAGGATATTGCCAATATCCTGGCAGATCGATTCAGTGCCAACTTCACCCCCCCTCACCCCCTAAATGGCCCATCTCAATACCAGAAGATTGCCAAATTCCAGTAATAATGGCCACACAGGTAAAAAACACACTCTCCAAAGCTAAGAATACAGCATCCATGGGACCAGATGACATCCCAGGCTGTGTATTACATGAACTACAAAATGAACTGGCACCTCACCTAAGTGTCATGTTTAATCATACCCTCACCTCAGGCTTCATGCCCACTGAGTGGCGCACAGCTACAGTTATCACACTCCACAAGGGGGGATCCACCTTGGATCCTGGGAACTACTGCCCCATCAGTCTGATGAGCCTGATCTGCAAGGCCATGGAACATATTATCATGGAACTTATAAACAAAGATATTGGCAACCTTCAAACACTGGACTCCACCCATTTTGGGTTCGTGAAGGGCCGATCATGTCTCCTGAACCTGACTGATTTCTTTGAGCCATGGATGAGGGTAAGGCAGTCCACACAGCCTATCTGGACCTCGCCAAGGCCTTTGACACCATCCCTCACTCTGGAATTATAGATAAACTTACTAAGCTGGGCATTAATCCCTATGTCACTCGATGGGTTTCCAACTGGCTTACTGACAGAATCCACACTGTAAATGTAGCTGAGTCCAAATCCAGCTCCAGACAAGTTCAAGTGGAGTATGTCAGGGTTCAGTCCTGGGACCACTCTTGTTTGGCATCTACTTCTCTGAAGTACAGGCCAACAGTAAGGGACTCTGGCTAACAAAGTTCGCAGATGACTGCAAACTGGGAGCCACTATTGAATCCCCAAATGATGTGGATACTCTACTAAAGGGCCTTACTGAAACAAATGCTTGGTGCCAGAGCCATGGGCTCAAGCTCAATGCCAAGAAATGTATAGTTATCCCCTTTGGGAAAAACATTATACCCATGAATTACCACATAGGTGGCAGTACACTAAACACCAAAAGTGTGATAAGAGTCTTATGGACACAGGTGGACAGTGGTCCCACCTTCAATAACCACATCGCCACAACAGTCAGGAAATTCTTCTATGTGGCACACCTCATAACTAAGGGCTTTTCATCCAGACAAAAAGGAGGTCATTGTCCCACTGTACTCATCCCTCATTAGATCCATTATAGAATACAGCGCCTCATTTGGTATGTACCTCTCAAGACATCTGCAACAACTGGAAAGGCCACAGAAATACCTCACTAAAAGAATCACAGGCCTAAAGCAAATGCCCTATGCTGATTGCCTTAAAAAACTCCAGCTATATTCTGTCGCATATCGTTTACTCAGAGGTGATCTCTGCTTAACATACAAGGCCATGTCAAACCCAGAGCTGTTGGACATGATACACTTAAAGAAATCCCAATCCCTCAGAGCCACACGCTCCAGGGATCTAAACCTTGTCATCACAATAAACAAAACATGCTGGAGGGATAGGTTCCTGACCCAGAGACTCCCCAGGCTCTGGAATAGACTGCCCATACATGTCAAGCAGAGCGCCTCCTTGACCGTCTTCAAAAGGAACCTTGATGACTGGATGGGAGAAAGGAAATTCACCCCGGGGATCACGTCAGTCACCCTACTAGATAGGGGTCCAGGGAAGTAAATAGTGTGGGAAGAAATAGCCATGGAATTGTTATGGCTAGGCTTTTATAGGCCCTAGGGCCAGTAGCCTAGTACTAACCTATCAGCCTATGAACCTAAGCTATAAAAGATGTGTTCTTCCTGTTCTAATGTATAGTTTTGGAATGATTGACTGGCCTCAAAAGGGAACACAAGAAGGATGCTTCATCTCATCAAATGATTTATAAAAATCAGTGCATACCAAGATTATATATTCCCCATTCTAAAGGAGGTATGGGCCTCCTTGAAATTGATTACATGTATAGATAGGGCGGCATAGTGGTGCAGTAGTTAGGGTGGCACAGTGGTGCAGTGGTTAATGTCGCCTCACAGCAAGAGCTTCTCTGATCTGATTTTCATCTGGGGTGCCTTCTGTGTGGAGTTTGCATGTTCTCCCTGCTTTCCCGTGGGTTTCCTCTGGATAATCAGGTTTCCTCCCACAATTCAAAAACATGTGGGAGGTTGGCATAATGGTTAAGGTGTTTGCTTTGCAAACACAAGGTGCAGGGTTTGATTCTCACATGGGGTAATTGGCTAGGCTGAAATTGCCCACAAGGGCAGTTAGCCTAGTATGAACTTATCACAGCTAGGACAGCTGTTTAATCATAGTCTTACCTCTGGATACGTACCCAGGGAGTGGCGCACTGCAACTGTGGTCCCACTTCACAAAGGCGGTGCCTCCACCGACCCTGGAAATTACCGGCCCATTAGCTTGACAAGCCTTATCTGCAAAGCCATGGAGAGGATCATAATGGACCTCATAAATAAAGACATAGGGAATTTGCAGACTTTGGATCCATCCCAGTTTGGCTTTGTCAAAGGCAGATCATGCCTTCTAAACTTGGTTGACTTTTTGAAACAGTCACCAAAGCCATTGATGAGGAAAGGCAGTCCATACAGCCTACCTCGATCTGGCGAAGGCCTTTGATACAATACCCACTGGGTATCATTGAAAAACTCATCAGCTTAAATGTTAACCCATACATCACAAGATGGGTTGCAAACTGGCTGAGTGACAGAACCCACAGGGTCAGAGTTGCTGGCGCCATGTCAGACTCAAAGCCTGTCACAAGTGGTGTACCACAGGGCTCAGTCCTGGGCCCACTCTTGTTTGGCATCTACTTTTCTGAAGTACAAGCAAACACAGGAGGGCTATGGCTGACAAAGTTTGCAGATGACTGCAAACTATAGTAGAAAACACATCTGACACAGATATCCTTCAGAAGGGTCTCACAGAAATGGATAACTGGTGCCAGAGCCATGGCCTAAAGTTAAATGCCAAAAATGCATAGTCATACCCTTCGAAAAACAAGGTTACCTAGCTACCAAATAGCTGCCAATCCACTGTGTACAGTAGAAGTTATCAGGGACCTGGGGACCCAGGTTGATAGTAGTCTGTCATTCGACACCCATGTAGCTAATGTAGTTAGGAAGACCTTCTACATTGCCCACCTTATCATGAAGGGATTCTCATCTAGATCAAGGGAGGTCATAGTCTCCCTATACTCATCACTCATCAGACCAATGATTGAGTACAATGCCCCATTCGAATGTATCTGACCCGACACTTGCAGCAGCTGGAGAGGCCACAAAAGTTCCTCACCAAAAGGATAAAGGGTCTCAAACATCTGTCCTATGCTGCCCGACTGAAAGAACTCCAGCTCTATTCAGTCTAAACACGTGCTCAGAGGTGACCTTTGCCTAACATACAAGGCCATGTCAAACCCAGATTTGATGAATATGCTTCACCTCAAAAATCTAGATCCGTCAGAGCCACAAGGGGAGACTTAAACCTCGACACGGCTATTAATAGGACGTGCTGGAGGGATAGATTCATCACCCAAAGACTCCCTATGCTGTGGAATAAAATCCCGGTATATGTGAGGCAGAGCACCTCGCTGGCCTTGTTCAAGAGAAATCTTGACCAATGGATGGGAGATCGCAGATATACCCCAGGGATTACCTCAGTGTCACTGCTCAACAGAGGCACAGCAAAATAATGGGTATAGTTCCCCATACTAAAGGGGTGGCGTAAGCCACAAAACTATGGGCTAGGCTTGTAAATGCCCTCGGGCAGATAGCCTAGTATGAACCTATGAACCTATGAACCTATGTGTCTGGAGCGTTTCTCCCCGGGCCTCCACTGAAAATAGGCTTTGTCCTAGTCGGACTTTCCCGGTCAACAAAATGATAAATAAATAAAAATATGCAATAGTGGGACTACATACATATCTGCTGACCTCATAAGCTAAAAACATACTGAAAGTTTTGAACCATAAGGAGAATAAATCTAAGATGACTTCCCTTTTTATTCTAGCAGTAGCATATCAGCATTGAGTGGGAATGGAAATCAAACCAGAAGTAGGTAAAAATCAGGCAGCAGCTGAATGTGCCAAAAAACAAAAGAAAGAATATAAGGTGAAAGACCAGCTGAGAAGGCAAGAAATGTGGAAAAGCATCAATACAGTTGCAAGTATAGAAAACTCCTGGAACAACATTATGTTGACCAGGATCAAATGCAGGAATGGTTAAAGAGAGGCAAATTGAAACCAAAAGATGAAAGGTGACTATTGCGGCCCAAGATAGTGGACTATGTATATGCTGGTTTACAAAGCCCATTGAACATGTGGAAACAGACAAATGTAGAGTTTACAAAACAGAACTGGAAACAATCGCACACTTTATTGCTGGTTGTGACATACTAATGGCATAAGGACTGTATACTGAAAGGTATAATAATGTGGCAAGACTGTTGCACTGGGGATTGTACAAATATTATAATACTGAAGTAGCTGAAAAACAGGGGCCAGATGGCTTAGTGGTTAAGGTCTTCGCCTCCAATGCACAAGGTACAAAGTTCGATCCTGACCTCCGACTAATGTATGTTTGGAGTTTGCATGTTCTCTCTGTGTCTCTGTGGGGTTTCTCCCATGTTCAAAAAACATGCTGAGTGTTTCCATCTCAAACTCACCAATGAATGGAGCTGTGGGCAGCAGCACAGACTCTACATGGTGCCCAATGGGGGGAAGAGTTGTAAAAAGACCAACCGCTTTGGGCATCTATTGTGGTGTGCAGTATCCTCAAGATAGGAGAACATGGGTCACAAACTGTGAGCCGTGGCAGGGCTAGCCACTCGACAGTGTAAAATATGGCTCTAGGTGATTCGGTCATGTTGACTGTCAACAAAAAAAATGGGCATGGGTAGTTACCGGTGATAAGTGGGTCGAGGACCCGGCCTACTCTCTGAACCACGCCAGGGACCCATGCTAACGGTGGGAGGGGTATATGTGCCCCTATTGGCCAGTGTGTGCCCACCATAAAAGCCCAGCAGCCCTGGGTCAATAGGCTACTGGCTGGCCGGTGTCTAGTTGCCCAGCCTGGGTTACCTGGGATAGCTCTGTTGAGTGAAAGCTGGACATAAAACCAACCAACCTGCCAAACATGAACTGAGAATTGCTATGCTTAATGTAGGTTCACTGACAGGATGCAGCTTAAAAGTGGATGACATGATGATATGGAGGAGGCTGGACATCCTATGTATCCAAGAGACAAGATGGAAGGGCAGTGCAACAAAGCCACTTGGCTTGGGATCCAGACTCTACTACTCAGGTGGTGGACAGGCTAGAAATGGTGTAGGAATTGTGGTGAGACAGAGGCTTCAGAAGTCAGTGAGGGATATCATCAGAATTAATGACAGACTCATGGCAATCAGACTCCAGTGTAATGATAGGACAGTATTCATAATCTCAGCCTATGCCCCACAGCAGGGTTGTGATAGTGAGGAAAAGAGTGCAAGCAGACAGCAGTTGCAGGACCTACTAGATAAAGCAGGACATCATGAATTGGTGTTGATAATGGGTGACTTAAATACACATATCGGGACAGACAGAATAGGATATGAGGACTGCCTGGGTCCACATGGGTGGAGCAATAGGAATAAAGAAGGAGAAGCCATTCTAGACTTCTGTCTGGCAAATGGCTTGGTAGTAGCCAACACATGGTTCAGAAAGAGAGACAGTCACAAGATCACATACAAGAGTAGCCAACATGCAACTCAGGTAGACTTCCTCCTAGTAAGGAAAAGGCACTGGGGTAGAATCCATGATTGCAAAGTCATCCCCAGTGAAACAGTCGGTTCACAGCATAAACCAGTAGTTGCCACAATCAGCTGCAAGCAGTGGTCAGAGAAGGCTCTAAGGTCAACAGAGACCAGGCTGAAGACCTGGAAGTTGACTGGAGAGAAAGTACAGCAGTTCAAGGAATTACTCAGGGCTCTAGCACCCCAAGAAGAGGAGGAAATAGGTGGAGCGCCTAAAAACAGCATGTGTTAGGACTACAGAAAAGATATGTGGCCGAGCCAGGTATGGAAATAAGGTACATAAGAAAAGCTGGTGGTGGAATGCAGAAGTGCAGGAAGTAATCAAAAGAAAGAAGGAGTGCAGGAAGTGGGAGATTAAAAAGACTGACCAAGCTAGGAAGGACTACTGGTTGGCTAACAAAAAAAGAAGTTGCAATAGCAAAGAATAGGGCATCAGAGGCACTCTATCAGCTTCTGGAAAGTGACTCAGTAAGGGGCACAAAAAAACTATACCAGGTTGCAAGGCAAAGACAGAAAGATAAAGAAGATAGTCAGACACCCTTCATAAGGGATTCCAGCAACAACCTGCTTACCTGCTCACAGGACATCAAAGGTAGATGGAAGGAGTATTTCCAGCAGCTTCTGAATGAAGAAAACCCCACAGAAGTGGTACTGCCCCAGAAACAGCCTACAATGAGAGTAGAAGAGGAGCCCAGCTTAGAAGAAGTAAGAGCAGCACTAAGGAAAATGAAGTCAGGGAAAGCAGCAGGCTCAGATGAGGTCACATCAGATATGATAAAGATGCTGGGTGAGCTAGGGGAGAAATGGCTCCTGAGGGTACTAACTGCAGTGTGGAGAGAAAGGCGTATTCCAGATGACTGGAGAATAAGCATACTCATGCCAGTGTACAAGAACAAAGGGGACATCCACAACTGTGGACAGTACAGAGGCATCAAACTCCTACCACATTGCATGAAAGTTCTGGAGAGGGTGATTGATAAACGGATACACAGAATAGTAGAATGGAAGATGGGAGATGAACATTTCGGATTCAGATCAGGATGCAGCACAATTGACCTGATGTTTGCATTGAGACAGATACTTGAGAAGAAATTAGAGAAGAGGAGAAAGTCAAACTGGGCTTTCCTAGAATTGGAGAAAGCATATGACAAGGTCCCAAGAAAGCTGATCTGGGCAGTACTGTGGTGGTTTGAAGTCCCACGAACATTGGTAGAATTAGTACAGGCTATGTACAAGGACCCGGTGACTCACGTATGAACAGTGTTTGGCCTCACTGAGGGGTTCCCAGTGGGAGTGGGTGTACACCAGGGTTCAGCTCTGAGCCCACTGCTGTTCATACTGGTAATGGACTACATCAGCAAACAGATTGGAGGGGTCAGAGCAACAAAGCTGCTGTATGCAGACGATGTGGCAGTACAGGCAGACTCTGATCTAGAACGTCAGCAAAGGACAGGAGAATGGAATGCAAATCTGAAGGCACATGGGATGAAACTAAGCACAGATAAGACAGTGGTAATGGCAGCAGATTGGGGAAATCAGAAGAAGCTAAGAATAGCGATAGATGGGAAGATAGTGGAACAGGTAAACAGCTTCAAGTATCTGGGAGGGGTGGTTGAGGAGAAGGGTAGTCTGAATGAAGAGGTCAAAGCTAGAATCAGAGGGGCTGCAGCCAACTGGCATACAGTATCAGGTGTAGTATATGACAGAAGAATGCCAAAGAAGTTGAAAAGTAAGGTGAACAAAACAGTGGTGCGACCAGTACTACTGTATGGTAGAGAAACCTGGGCAGTAAAGGCAGAACAGTTGAAGAAGCTAGAGGTGATGGAAATGAAGTGCCTGAGAAAGGTGGTAGGATGCACACTGCAGGACAGGTGAAGAAATGAGGATATAAGAGCAGAAGCCAAAGTAGCTCCAATTGCAGAAAAGATCAAAGAAAACAGATTACGATGGTATGGGCACATGTGTAGAAAAGCAGTAGACAATCTGGTGAGGGAGATTTGGGACAGACAGGAAGAAGGTAAGAGGAAGCGAGGGCTTCCAGCAAAGAGGTGGATGGATTGTGTGAAAGAAGATCTGCGATAATCAGGCATGAGTGTAGAAGAAGGCAGGAGAGTGGCACTGAATCGAGAGAGTTGGCGACAGTTAATACGATACCCCGACCCCATGTAAATGGGAAAAAGGGGATGATGATGATGATGAGCTGAAAAACACTGGAAACAAGAGCCACAAAGCATCATAGAAAATGATGAAGTCTACATCACATGGGATCACCCATTACCAAAAGATAGATGTGAGAAAACCAGATATAGTAGTCCATGAAAAGAAGGCAAAAGTAGCATTGATCATTGAAATTGTAACACCCTGTGACTACAGTGTCTTGCATACAGAGAGACACAAAGTCATAAAATATCAGGATTTGCAGGCAAAATTGGAGCAATTTGGAAGAAAGATACCCAGATAGTTCCATTAGTAGTAGTAGCAGCAACAGGTCTTATAAAAAAAGAATCTACAATTGCATTTAGATATGTTACCGATATATGTAACTCCATACAAATTACAGAAGGAGTCTTTACTGGCACATTGCTGATGCTGCAAAGAGCACTTCTGGCTGAGATCAAAGATTGAAACAATATTAATTTAATGAACTTTAATCATACTTTGACTTAGGAATGGGGTCCATTCCCATCATGGTATTAGAAACCCAGAAGATTTGGAGAAATTAAAAAACTGGGGATTAACCCTTACATCACTAGATTGTTAGCTAATTGGCTCACCGACAGAACACGTATTGTCAAAGTTGGTGACTCAGCCTCTACCAGTAGATCCATCATGGGTGATGTACCACAAAAATCTGTGCTGGGCCCATTACTGTTCAAATTCTATTTCTCAGAATTCCAGGCTAAAGTATAGAACCTTTGGCTTACCAAGTTTGCTGATGATTGCAAATTGGGTGTAATAATTCAGTCCACTAATAATGTAAACATATTACAGGAGGGGCTAACGCAGACAAATGATTGGTTTCAAAGCCACACAGTCTGAAAATAAATGTAAATAAGTGCCATTATTTTTGCCTTTTACAAAGTGGAATTCCCTGCTAATTATAACATTGACAACACATCCTTCTCAAGCTCAAACACAGTGATACAAGACTTGGGAACACAGGTAGATAGCAATCTGAACTTCGACCACCAGGTTTCCACAGTTGTAAAGAAACTGTTCTACTTTGTTCACCTCATAAGTCAGGCTGTCGTAACCAGGTCTGAGGATGTTATAACACCACTATACTATGCCTTTATCAGAACACTAATAGAGTACAATGCTCCCTTTTGCATGTACCTCAACAGGCACCTGCAGCAGCTGGAGAGACCACAGTGGGTTCTCAACAAGAAAATACAGGGCCTACAAACCTTGCCATGATGTGCATGGATAGACTGAAAGCCCTGTCACTGTACTCTGTATGGTATAGATGAGGTGACTTTTGCCAGGCCTACAGACCAGTCTCTGACTACAAATCTAATGGTGCAAGAGTCACTCACTCTAGGGATCTTAATCTAGCCTGTGACATTAACAGCACATGCTTGAGAGACAGCTATAGCTGATGACATCAGCAGAGTCTGGTGAGAGGAAGATTATAGTAGCAGTGTCTGACATGCTGGTGTAAAATGCTCTCTCTCATGTCAAGCATGTGCACAAACACTCACCCACACCCCAGTTGACTGCACTGAGAACAGAACCCTTACCTACCTAAGTGCACCAAAAAGAGACCTCCATATTTAATGCAAACACCACAGCACAAGTCTGACTTGGAGAGCGTAGAACAACACTTTATAAGTGATGACATAAGCAGTGTCTGGTGAGAAAAAGATGGCAACAGCAGTGTCCAACATGCTGGTATAAAATGTTTTCTCTAATGTCAGGCAAGTGCCTGCACATTCGGAAACACCCCCCCCACACACACACACACACACACCAGATAACTGCAGTAAGAACAGAACCCCTACTTATCTAAGTACACTGACTAGAGCCCTCTGTATTTAACACAGGCACCACAGCAGAAGTCTGACTTGTAAAATGTCAGACAACACTTTATAACTGATGACAATAGCAGTGTCTGGTGAGAGGAAGATGGTAATAGCAGTATCCCACATACTGGTGTAAAATGGTCTCTGTAATGTCAAGTAAGTGCACAGACACACACACACACACACACACACACACACACACACACACACACACACACACACACACACACACACACACACACACTCACCAGTTGACTGCAGTGAGAACAGAACCCCTACCAATCTAAGTACACAGGCTAGAGAACTCAATACCTTTATGTAAGTGCCATGACACAAATTTGACTTATATAAGGCTGTAGGACAATTTATAGAATTTGACATCATCAATGGATATTTGAGAAAATATTTTGGGAGGCCTGCATGAAAAGGATGTGTAGGCATGTCCAACTGTGGAAATATTGGTACTCCGTGAGATTGTAGTGATGACTTCAGGATACTCAGTTATGTTCTCCTGACTAGACAGATGCGCACACACACACACACACACACACACACACACACACACACACACACACACACACACACACACACACACACACACACACACACACACATGCACACACCAGTTGACTACAGTGAAAACAGAACCCCTACCTATCTAACTACATGGACTAGAGAACTCAGCACTTTACACAAGCATGGCAGCACAAGTCTAACTTTTACAAGGCTGCAGGACACATTATAGTGGATGACATCATCACTGGATGTATGAGAGAAGATGTTAGGAGGCCTGTCTTAATTGGATAGCTAGTGATGTATAACTGTCAAGATATTAAAGTTCTGCATGTTATCAGATTGATGAGTGTGCAATGTGTAGTATTTGTTGCATTTCCTATGTGCAGGTATACTTTAAGAGACAGCTTTACAAACTATATGCTAACAGCTGTCCTCATTACTACAATTACTGGACAATCTGAATGTCTATTTGGCATTATAAAGATGTGCAAGGTATATAAGAAAGTATTTGTTATTTATTTCTGTTGTGTAATTGATATATTTGTGAACAAATACTGAGAGATCAAGTTTACAGTGCATGGGGGAGGTAAAATATGGCTGCAGTGTAAATATCTGTTCTTTTCTTAAAAAGTGCCTTCCCCCTTATTTGTGTTTTTACATGTACTTTCATGGCATGAAGACTACATGGACAATAAACTTAGGTAATACACTGCTAATGTAAACTTTCAATAGTGCACCACCGAGCAGCTAGTTTGTGCGATTGATGGCAAAATGCTTGCGGATGTGAGATACATATTTATACTGCTTTCCCTGTATGCACATAGTTAAGCGGCGAGCAAATGTGTACCTCATTGATAAAGTTATCAGAGTTCTGAGTACTGAGTGTATGAAACACACCTGTTGCTTAGCTGACTTTGTGGCAGCAGGTGGAAATATGTTAATGCATTGCTTTTGGAGCCCGGATGATATAGGGTTTGAATCCAAGTGTATCTAGTAATAGTTCGAAATACCTATTTATACTGCAATGACATAATTCTTTATTCTGCATTCATGGTGTTACTATAGCACAATGTTTTAAGCAGCATTGTATGAAGATAACTATATCATTAAAGGCATTGGTGTGCAATGCCAAACTCTGCTCAAACACATAACCTAAAAAGTGAAGGGCTCCATAGCTTTTTTAAATTTACGTGTGTTGTGTGTGGTTCTATTTTTTGACCAGATTAAAAGTGTTAAAATGGAGTAGATAGGAATATGGTGAAATGGGGGGCAAGCAGGGGGAAAAACAATATGAAAGCAATATAGGAATGTGCAAGAGGGAGGTAGGAAAGAACCATAGCTATCCACTTCTTCAACAGTGTAAAATGAAAATATGTACAGAACATTAGCTGAACTTGGTCTGTCACCTCAACAGAGATGTGATAAAGCAATCATGATGTATAGCCAATTGGACCAAATCAAGTTTGTGAAGAAGACACATGTGCAAAGCTACATATGGGATGATTGGGATGATTTTTGTTTGTGGGACAGGAGCCTATTTTTTTTTTTTACTTCAGTTAGAGAGGAATAGGGAAGTAGGTATTTCTTTGTCAGTTAAGTAGGATAGATGATGAAGAAGATGCAAACAAACAGGAAAAACAAGACAAGACACAGAGATGCTGAGGGGCCTGACAGGTTGGGGGGCACCATGATTGGGGTTAGGGAAGGGACAGCAGATGCCCATGCCCATCAAACATAGGGACAGTGAGAATCTAATCCTCACCTGCAGGACTATCATCACAGTCCTCTTACTCCACTGGCTATTGGAGTACTTGATGTCTTCTCCTATGAAGCATAAGGGAGAGCAGCTCTCCATCTGGCATACTCATGCACCAATGGTGCTGTGCATGAGCCTATGCACCAACTCTAGCATCTCCTGGCAGCTGATAAAATCCCCATCTCCACCAGTACTCCCGTAGGGTACCACAGCACCATCTCCAGGGTAGTGCTAAATGAGGGTGCAGGTAGTGCAGGCTCATTAGAGGCAGCACTGCCAGGTTGTGTCCCAGGTGTGTCGGTCATTGGTGTAGGAGCTGGTGGAGTGGGGGCAAGCTGTGCCACTGAGGTTGGCCTACCTCCCTGTGCTGTAAAGCATTTTGGGATTTGTCAAAGATGGATGACATGTAAACATTTTGATGATACATAGAAAAAAAGGGAGATATGGGTTGGAGTAAAAGAAAAAAATAAAATTTATACCATCATATGTGACATACAATGCATTGTCATAATAATAAAAGTATCTTATCTGAACTTTTACATTTAAGTACACTTCTTAACAACTACAAAAAAAAACATTAACACTTGTGATAAAAGTTAATAAAGCAGTGCATCTAAGAAAGCAGAATGCCCTGACAAAAATACCTATTCCATCAGTAAATGTCTAAGAAGTGCATACAGATAAAAGTAGCGTTTGTTAATATATATATAAAAATATTTTCCTAAGTGCCATGTGAGCATATCCAGTGTATAACTGAAAAATGCAATCATACCTTATTAATATCAGTAGTCTTCTGTTGAGATAAATCCAATGTAATAGCAGTCTTCTTCTGTGTTATACACATAAGCAAGTCTCCTCACCTTCAGATTCCCTTGCTATGTGGTTCCATTTTTATAATGTAGATTCAGGCCTATGAGTATAGTGAAGATGCAAATGAGATGAAGTGTGAACTCATTAGAATTGCTAAATCCCAAATTCTTGGCTCCATGTAGAAGATGTAAATATAGTGCAGGGACTCTCTCGGTGTTTGTTGATAATGGATTGCAACTGTGAATGATTACTGGTAGAGAGAAGGAAAACGCAACAGCAATTTAGACTCCCTTACTTACAGTTGGTGTATTAGCCAGGTTAGACTTACAAAGCACAGAATTAATTGTATCAAGGTTATAAATATACATAAGCAGCACACATTTCACAGTTTCTGTTCAGTAGCATCCAACCTCCACTGCATTTGTTAAAAACTGGATATTATTGCCATTTATTATTCTCACTCATTTTAGGGACAATGACACAAAATGTCTTATTGACTGCATGTCTCAGATTACTGCTCAGATAAGAGAAGAATGAACACTATACAAAGACAAGACAGAGCTGCATTTCTGCAAACAATATTCATAAATGGTTGTGTGATCACTCATTGCACTACATCTGAAATGAATGCATGTACAAATGATTCAGAAATGTACAAGTGTTGTATGTCTTGTTAATACTGTGGATGATATTGCCCTTGCTTGCATGCACAATGATTTGCATTGTCTGCTGCAAAGCTGTTTCTGTAGCAAAGAGGGATAAGACACCCTTACTGTATGTTAAAGGTTCATTTGTGAGAGTTCAAATCCAGATATATATTTTATAGTGTTGTTTATTTTATAGATCTATTTTCTTTTTTATAATGCCAGTATTTGCTTGATGCTCAGCTTAGCACAAACACAGGAAATGGATAAACACAAAAAATGTCATGTAATGTACTTCTTTGATAACCAATACATTGACTACACCTGTAAATCACTTGTGTGTGTCGCAGATCTGCTAAACATGTTGATCCACATCAGATAGTCACACAGTGGAAGGATATGATACTTAAAATAAGAAGTACATATTTTGGAGAACCTTTAAACTTTCATGCAAGAAAAAGTATATTTAATTAATTCAGTGGTACTGGGTAAAATGCCCATCTGGCAAATGTGTTTATGATACCAACAGACTGTAAAAAAGAATTATTGAATGTGTTATTCACATTTATATTGGGATCTAGGTTAAATCCTATTAAAAGAGGAATTGTGTATGTTAATAAAAAGGAAGGACGTCTGTGTTTAGTAAACCCAATTGTATATACAGCTTCATTTAACTTATATAAGGTATTAATAGGAATACAAGAAAAAGGAAGTTTGTTAATAAAGATTATTGAAGAAAAATATAAATCAATATGGAAAAAAACGTTCAGGTTTAAAAAGAAATAAAGGGATCACTTGTATAGAAATTAAATTATATCAAGAAAAAATATTACTATGGAAGATTGATTTAGGAAGTACATACAAGAATAGGAAAACATGGTATGAAAATATAGGGACATTTTTATTATGTGTATCCTTGGAAACAGAAGATAAAAAAGTGAAAGTAGTAAAAGCAAGAATGAAAAGATATGAAATGTATGTAGACTGTACAGATTTGTTATGGAGGTTCTCTATAAATAAGTTACCAGTAAAAGCAAACATGCCATATAAATCAATAAAAGATAGTGTCTGTATACATTGTGGAGAATTAGAATCTACTATATATGTCTTTTTGAAATGGAATAGAGTGAATCTATTATGGAAAGAAATATATGACAAAGACTTTTAAAATGACTGAAAATTTTTAATTGTATAAATATGGATATAATAGAATATGGACATTACAAAAATATGAAACAAAAAGACATAGATAAATTAGATGATACATTGTTTTGTATAACATGGATAAAACACAAAAGCAAAATATGTTCTATTGGAAAAAGAGTGAAAGACAGAAAATCAAATTCAAATATATAGGTATAGGAAGAAATAAAAAAGGGAAAGGATAAAAGCAATCACTATTTCATAAAGTGAGAATCCTAGCCATTAATGTAAACAGTTTAAAGAATGTTTAACAGAAGCTGGGAATTGTGAAATGGTGCAAAAGGCTAGATATGGACATCATGGTTAGAATAAACAAAAGACGAAAGAATGCAAGTTAATGGGTTATGGGAAGGCAAAGCTGTATGGAACCTAGGAGATGAAAAATGTTCAGGTGTAGTAATTCTATGTAAAGTATATATAGAGATTCTGGATTATACATTAGCAACATTAGGAATTATAGTAGTAAAGAAAAGAGTATTGAGCTGAAAGACACAAAAGGAGTTAAGAATTGTTTCTGGGTAGAATGGCTAAATAGTAAAGAAAGCAGTACACAGACTGACAGAGAAGGGAAATATTACCAAAGATGCCAACAGTTAAAAATAATAAACTGAAGTTAGTGTGGAGATTGACAGTGAAGGATCTGTAGTTAAGGACATACTGAAAGAAGTAGGTATAGAAACCAAGGAAAACATATATATGTCAAAGAAAAGGGGAAAAGAAAGCATGATGAGAGTCAAGAGCCTCTCCTTACTTTACCAAAGCAGAGAACTAGTCTAAAGAGCAAGGACTTTGTTCAGATTTGAAAAAGATTCCCCCAGTTGACATCACACTTTTGGTCCATCCCACCTAAAATAAAAAGCTATTTTGAAAGCATTTAACATTGTCCCTAATCTGGAGCACTTCTCTAATTATGATTGCTTTGTCTGTGACTCTTGATGTAAAAGCTGAGAAGTATGCTGTGTGGGTTAAAGAAAATAAGAAAATACTGAGTAAGACAAGGGGCGCTATAGCTCCTCTGACAGAAGACAGTTTTCACTGGCTATCTTTTATACAGGATGAAATGGTTGAAGGGGAAAAGCCTAAAAAGAGGGCACTGAAAAAAAAAAGCCTGTAGCTACTGTGACGATAGGAGGTACTGTCAGCCATGCCAGGAGAAGTAGGGCTGTGGATGTATGCCAGCACAGCTAGCTGAAATTTTGTAAATAATTATATGTCATTTCTATATCAAACTGATTTGAACAGCTGCTTGTGCTGAAAATGTATTTGTGAGGTTTGCTTGTGTTAAAATGTAGCAACTATGTGCCCTACTGGAAGGAAAAGAAATGTATAGGCATTGGTGTAACTGTTTAAATGTATATATTGTAACAGCACATACTGGGAGAAAAGAGGTTAATCCGCCTGACTTGGGGAAAAATATTCTTGAAATTAAATTACTTTATGGGTTAAGCTATAAATATATTATCTCACAGTTTTGAGCAGAGCGAGAGGCACAATGTCTATGTTAGATAATAGATTATAGCATCTGTAGGAAGAGTAGAATGGTTTTATGGTTGTATGACTTCCAGCAGCTGCACCACAACTGAGTGATGCTCGTGTGTGTGTATTATTGACACGTGGGTGCTAAAATCCTGGCAGCTTCTACAGTTGGTGATAGCATGGGAACCAGGGTCAGATGACCAGATGTATGTGATGTCATTCTGTACAAAAATAATGTTTTACTATTAGAGGAGACTGAAGTCTCAGCAACATTTTGCATTCTGTCTTGGATCTGACAACAAAGACCACTCACACATCTTGCCTTGCTCTATTCAGTGGGTAAGAACAGTAATTATTTTAGTCAATCAGGAATAGATAATGAGATTAGCTAAATATTGTTTTTCTATAACTGTGTGAAGCTTTCCATCTCTGTTATTTTTAATAGTTCCTGTGACTGAAACTCTGATGTTTACTGTAAAAAGATATTTAGTATTTTCATGTTCTTTTATTATTTTAATATTAAATATATTTAAACTTTTCATTGCGGCTGGTCCTTTCTAGAAAGTATTTAAGCTTTGAGAGTATTTGCATATATTTATTTGGTGATAACTCTGGCCACTCCTGAAAGCCTTGCTGTTTGGTCACCATTATGATTTGTATTAATATTAATTTCACTCAGTATAACTGGATACCCTTGAAAGAGCTCTAAAGTAGCTGGCAGGAGTTCTGGTGGCAGTGATAACTACCTTATAATCTGGGCAGAAGGGGACACAGCAGGTGAATATTTGCCAGCCTTTCCCAGGAGTGTGTGAGTGTGTGTGTGTGTGTGTGTGTGTGTGTGTGTGTGTGTGTGTGTGTGTGTGTGTGTGTGTGTGTGTATGTATGCAAATTAAATCTCAAACAGTGTGTGTGTGTCAGCTGATTGGAGCAGAGACACAAAGCACTGGTTTCGCAAAGAGGGTGTGGGAGGATTTAGCTTGGAACCCCAGCTAAGGACTCAATGCTAAACTGTGCCAGTGGGGAGTCTTATTGGGGATCTGGAGAGATATACAGAGGAGCCAGCCCCCAGACTGAACGTGTTCCCTGGGTACTCTTAAGGGAAATCATGCTTGATTCAGGGAGGTCTGCATCTGGAAATACTGAGTGTATCCATTTGTATTCCAAGTGAAAGTCCCTCTCCAGTGTCAGTAGTGAGGATTCTTTCTCCTTAATTGTTAGCCCAGGGTGGGGACATCACAGTTACATTTATGGGAAAAGAGACCACAGCATCCACTTCACATCAGGATCATGATAAAAGTAATGTTAACATGGCAAGCCTTCAAATAAGGGGAATGTGCACACTTGGTATAGGCTGCTTTTCTGATTGACAAAAGCACAATGTCATTAGCCTGACAAACCACTTTCAGGAAACAGGTAGTATTGCCCTTTCTCCACTGTTGTGTAGCCATGGAGTTATAATACATACAGTTTTTGACATTTTGGAAAGAAACTGATGTTTCTGTAGTAGGTATGTTCTCAGAAGACGTTAAGGTTTCCACTGTCCTAAAATCAGAGTGTAAAAAACATTATCAAGAATTCTAAAAAAATGAAAGCAGTTTATATTTAGCTATAAAGACATATCCTTAACTTTGCCTGATGGAACCAGTCTAATCCAGCACAATGCAGAAACTGCCTGGTGTGAATTTATATTTGAAATCATACTGGTTTCTGAATCTCAGTGCCATGAAGCTAGGGAACAGGTGCAGAAAATGCCTAAACTTGGGGATATAGAATCAGAAGTGTAGATAGGTAAGGTATGGTGAAGGATCAGTGACCCCGGACCTAAGGTTTTCGGGGTGCAATTGCAGTACCTGTATTTGTTTCTGTACTGGTACAGAAACAAAATGCCAATACATCTCAGAACTGAAAAGTTTGCTTCAGTGTTCAGTGCATTTTTAAAGAATGCCTTTTTTCTCCTCACATGAAGATGAATGTTGAGAAGGTGAGATCTTCTACTGAGAAGCAGGCCTTTTTATTTTTTATTTTTTATTTTTGCACCAAGAGTTGATGGATGCCATATTGGGGAGTGCATTGTGCACCAGATGAGCCAGTTACAGTTTTGTATATGATAATCCCAAAGTGAAGGGAATAATCTTATTGCATAGATTCTCATGCGTGGTGGGTCTATAACAGTTTGTAACAACTTCAGAAAATTAGCTAGCATATGCAAATGTGATTCATATCACATACCTCAAGTGGACAAAGTGATTGAAACCTTGGGCAGGGGTAGGTGTCTGTCTACTCTGTACCTAACTAATGGCTTATGATAAATTCCATTAGCCACAGAATCTAACGAAAATGGCGTTCCTCACCAGATGGAATTTTGAGTCCTGCCTTTTATTCCCACAGGGTACCTGCAAGATTCTAGAGTCTGATGGACAAAATTCTTAGACCCTACACCAGATATGCAATATCTTTCATGGATGATGTAGTAACAGTTTCTGAAACTGGGAAAACCATCTCCCAAAAGTCCAAGCCATTTTAAATGTCTCTGTGTCTAGCTGGATTGACAACTAAGAAGTAAAAAGCCAAGTCCAGCATGCTAGTATCTTCCCAAATGAAAGAACAACTGATTAGATCCACTCAAACTGTAATAACAGGTAGTAGGAATTTCCACATAAGCAACACAAGAAACCATGATTTGTTTAAAATATTTATTTTAAGCGCTTTTCGTCTGCTTTAATCCGCAAGACTTCATCAGAAACTTAGACTTAAACATTAAAACCTCCTTTTATAGGCACAGCTGATCGTTAATTGTTCAAACTGATACCCTTAAAGGCACAGTAAAAAAACATACATATCAAAGTTAAAAAAGTGCTAAACACACATAAGAAATACAAAACTCAACTAAATACTGCAGCAGCCTTGTAAATACTAAGTTATCTACAAGAACTATAAATTATAAATTCTGATTATTAAATGTATTTATGCTGTAAGGACAACTATTAGCAATGCAGCTGTAAAAGAGTGTCAGCTATTTTGTATTGTGACTTATAAGACCAGTTATACTTCGAACTAGGTACTTACAATGCAAGAAATTCCATAGTCCATTCATGTCGATAGGTATTCGCTGTGATAGCATAGCCCATTAATATGGAACTAACTGGTACCTTACACTATTGTACATTTACCTCTTCAGACTTTTCAGTCTTAAGATGCTAATAATAGAGCAGGTTTCATTCAAGCCTGGTGGATGACAGGCATTGAGTCTAACCTGCCAGTTTAGTTCCAATTCTTCTAGTTTCAATGGTCTAGGCCCCCCCCCCCTACTATCGACCTTTACTTGGTCTATAATAATAAATTTGAAGGTGTGCTCTTTGTTAATACAGGAATGTTTTGCTAGAGCGTTTTCCAACTTCTGTTTCTTAGTTGCATATTGATGTTCGTATATCCTTTCACGGAGTTTGCCCACATAAAAAGCAGGGCACAGCTTACACTTAGCAAGATATACAACAAAGCTGGAATTACAATTAACTCTATCTCTAATTTTGTATTGTGTACCATTAATGGTGAAGTTATTGGTCACATCCACAAATTTGCAGTAGTTGCAACATTCACATTTAGTCATACCATTACAGCGGGTGATAAGGGTGTTCGTCTGTTCTAAAATAGCTTTCAAATTCCGCCCTCTTCTAAAAGTAACTCTAGGGAACTCACCTAGTTTAGTATAAATATTACTATTGATTTTAAATAGTTCCCAATTCTTTTTCAGTATACTAATACACAAAGAACTGTGTGTCGAAAAAGTGGTGATAAAATTTGTGTCATTGTTTTTGACCTGGCTATCAAGAATGATCACCTTAGAGGCTGACTTTCTTGACGAATGCTCCCTACTTAGGCGTATGTTTATCCAATGAGGCTATCCAGAATCCCTATTGGACAACTTAATCAATGAGGTCAGAATAAAGAGAACAGATAAAATATATCTACCACTTCTAAATGTCTCTATTGAGCATGCTAATGGTAGTGGAAAGGACCCTCCACCTTTTGGTGTTAGCCTACAGTGGGCAGCTGAAGCAGAAGAAGCCCTTAAGTAACAGACATATATATTATGTTTGGAACCAACATTAATTATTTCAGATTTTTTCAAACAATTCTTAGCAGACACAGGTGCCACTGTAATAGGAATAGGTGCTGTACAATCTCAAGCTACAGATGAGGACAAGCATGTAATTTGTTACATCAGCAGAACTTCAGCAGTGCTGAGAAATGCTATTCAATGACCAAAAGAGAGTGACTTGTTATCAGATGTATCCTCACCATCTTGAGATGTTATTTTCTGTGAAGAGATTTTTGTATTATTTATAGACTATGCTCCTTTAAAGTGGCTTTATAGATAAAATGACTTTTACCCCAAACTTTTCAGATAGACATTGACCACCTAGACCATTAGCATAAGGATCCACTATCATCCTGACCAGAGTTACTTAAATGCAAATAAGTTGTTGTGGGACTTCAGCCCATCTGGCCGGGATGAATCCAGTGTTTCTACATTGTGGTTCACGTATCATAGTGATGGCTATGAAAGGTACTGAGCCAAGGAAATTTAATACTGTGTGACAGATAAGTGTCCCTTTAAAAAGGAAAAATAAGGAAGTTAAAAGACATCAGCTGTTTTGGGACTTATATCAGGGCCACTACCCCTGTTAAATTCAGTTACCTGACAGCTAAGCTTAGAGAGAGTTTGGCAGAGGAGTCTAGAGAGGGTTATGTACCTCTGAATCAGGAAGGTTTGGAGGTGTTCATGATATACTTAGATGAAACTACTGGCTTGTAAACAAGGGCACTACTGAACCCAGCCAAGATGATTATCTAAGCCCAAAGCGCTTGACGAGGCCTGCAGAAAATTGGATAAAATAGTGTTTCCATGGAGAAAAAGCAACCCAGAAGGAAAGCTGAATGTGAAAGCACAAAAGGACTACATGGCTGCCTTTCAATCTGCAAATATGGAGGAGTAATTGCGCCTTATGTTTGAAAAGATAATCACAGTAGGCCAAGATATAAGTTCTTGATAAAATAATAGAACAGCAACATATAGACGTGGAAAGGCTACTAGGGAGGAAGATAAAGTACCAACTAAAGCTGAACTGCAGGAAAAGTTTCACAGAACACAGGAGCTAAATGCCATAATAAAATAAAAGGCTAAAAGGATAGATGATCGCAAAAATCATTCAAGGAGGAATAACATCAAGATAAATGGAATAGAGGGAGAGTGAGCAACAGTGAAATGCAACAATTTGTAATGCAGCTATTACATGAGAGATTTGTGATAATCATGAAATCAATAAACACTTATAGAGAGGAAACACAGATTCAGGAGACAGCAGGCAGCAGACCCAGGCATGTTTTGGCAAGTTTCCATCCCTTTGCTGTAAACAATGAAATAATGAGGCAAGAAAAAAGACGTTAGAGTTATCCCATTTGCAGGAGTGCTAATAAAGCTTGTAAAGAATTACTGAGAAACTTTCCATAAGAGAAAGAAAGCTGTGCTGGGGGTCATAAACGAACAAAGAATGACTAGAACAGTTCCATGGTTGAAAGACCTTGAATTTCTAGAACTACAGGAGGAAGGGGAATTATTCAGGTTACACAGTATGGAGAATGTTCAAAAGATTAAAAAAAAGGTATCACAGATAGCTAAAGAAGCCAGAAAATAAAAACCTAAATTATCTGCCAGATTTAGGCTGGGAGAACAGTCTTAGACATATGAGAGGTGACACACAGATACTGGGAGATCATGTAATGTCAGATGCTGAAACTCCCACAGCTGAGAAGACAAGACCTCGGGTGGCATGCCAGTAAAAGAGATGAGCAGGAAATATACAAATCACAAAGACAACCACAAGGATGTAAGAAAACAGACAAGAAGGTGGAGGGGAAACAAGTGGAAGGGATGTATCAAAGAGACAGAAGAACAAAAAGCCTCTCTCAAGGAAGACTTAGACACAAAAACTGAGAAAGAAGCAGAAGCAGAGAGAGACAAAGGTTGTAAGAAGATGGGAGGATGGTGTATGAATTGGATTGTCTGGATGACTGAGAAGTGAGTTGCTGGACAAACAAGGGACTAAACAAGCTGGATAGAAGCATTTATGATAGACAGTACAACTGAAAATGTGGAAGCAGGACTACAGAAGTACTGAAAGTGATCACAGAGAGAGAGAAAGAAGCAAAAAATAAGTGGAAGGAATGGACAGTGAAAGCCAAGTGACTATGAACAGTGCAGGAAGGATGTATTAAATGAAACAAATCTTTATCTTGCAAAACACACCCAGGGAAGTTGGGAGCACAACATCAAAACTTTACAGATAATGAGATAAACCGAATAATTTCCTGGGGTAAAGGTGGACAATACAATCAAGGGGCAAATAAGCAAGCCTCCAAATAATGGAATAAATTGAATTATTTCCTGGAGTAATGGTGGGCAATATAGTCAAAGGGGCAAATGAGCAAGCCTCCAAGGTAAGTGAAATATTTTTCATAACCACATACTGGTACACAATACTCTGCAGTAAACATATGTTTAATTACTAAGACTTAGCAAAAATAAATAATAATAGCTGATGCAATAGGTGATGTAACAGCTGGAGGGCATGAAAAGGAATGTATGTGGGGAAACAAGTGAAAAGTAAACAACATCCCAGAGTCAAATGTAAAATAAAGGAACAGTGGTGTATATAAGCAGCATTGAAAACAGCTGTAAAACTGAAAAAAAAAGAATGTTCGACTATCATATAAATGATGTTGGTGCACCAGACTGGTGAACAACAGTGGGGAGGGGAGACCAATGAATGAGATTACTGTAATATAAAACATACCGTGATATCAGCAATGATTGTCATGCAATGCATTATTGTGAAGGACACTGGGAGGGAACAAAATAAAGTCTTAAAAGCACCATGTCCAGGGCATACCCACGCATATGCAAGAGCCAAAAGACAGGGATCCAGAGGCCAGGAATGATGATGAAGAGTCTGAGTGTAGGCAGGTGCCAAAGAACATAATGTTCAGCTCTGAGGGTAGGCCTACAGAAAGGATTATGCTAAATGGCAGCAACTGGGAAAGCAGAGACGGTTGGGCAAAAGCAACAAGGTAAATACAGTTAACTATGTGGAACATTTGGGTTTCATTAAATCCCATAAGAAGACGAAGAATATGGGAAAGGTTAAAGAGGATGGTGAGACACTGTTTTATTACAAAAAACAAGGTTTAAAAATCAGATATGGGGAGAAGATACTATATTATGACTACTCAAGGGGAGAAAAGGACAGCGAGGCAGGGGGGACAAAAGAGGGAACAGAGACTGTATTTAATAGAGGGTTTCAGGCAACCACAGAGAAACTGATAAAAAGTGGGATAAATTGATGGAGCATCTAACAGGGAAGAGTGGAAAGTGCACGTTAGACAACAGGAAACATGTATGCACCAAATAGGGATGAAGAAGGATTCCACAAGAATTTTTTAACTAGTTGGGTACAGACCAGAAGAAATGAAATAGAGATAACTGAAGCAGGAGGACTACAATGCCACCATGGAACTGGAAAAAGGCATGTTGTATGAAAGAAAGGAGATATAACAAAATGATGCGACAAAAGCTAGCCTAATGAATGAAGGAGAGATGGTAGCTGGACATATGTAGGGAAAGGTATACAAATGAGAGGGAATACATCCTTACAACAAAAAGCTTTGTACAGGCAAGTAGGTAGGATATTGCCTTAGGGAAGTAAAATTTAGTGAAAATATTGAAACAGATCCAACTACAGGAGAGACACAGAACAGATCACACAGCAGTGAGACTTAAGGTACATGTCCAGGAACATAAAAAAATGAAAATGGAATAGAGGTAGGCTAGCTATAAATGGAAGGAGACACAAGACAAGGAAGTACAGTAAGGTCTAATAAAGGATACAGGATGATATGAAAGGCAGGGCAAAATGGAAAACACTTGTTGGATGGGATGAAGGTCACTGTTAAGTGAAAACTGGTGAGTTCAAAAGGAAAGAAAAGAAGGTAGGAAGGGTAGAGTGACTGAGGGGATGCTGCGAGAGCACTAGAGATGGTACAGAAGGAAGGTGGAAGAAATGAAAGTAGGTCAGAGAAAAAGCAATAAGAATGGAGTTATAGAGGAAAATTATTACTGAGAAAGACATTTAACAATGGCACTGTAAGCAATTCTGGTGGATGGTGGCAGAGACACAAGGGAAATAATTATAAAAAATACAAGAAGAAGAACGTAGAGACAGAGGGGTATTGAGGATAAGGGGAGGAGTTGGAGGATATATAGAAGACAATGAGCCAATTGAGGAAAATTTCAAGGAATACTGTGGAGAGATTTGCAAACAACAGGAAAGGACAGAAGTCTCAGAATGGAACTGGGGAAAGAATGCTGAGGGATACATACTGGAAGATGAACAAAGAAATACGCTGAATGCAGAGGTGGCAAGGGATGAGAAAAGTAAAACCTTATGTAAGATAAAGGAAGGGAAAGCTGGAGGACCAGATTTATTCCCCAACAAGTTCTCCACATAGGGAGGGGAAATTGGGAAGGTCCAAGACAGGGAATACAAGAGAATATAGGACTCAAGCAAAATGTATAAAAGTTTGAGGAGTCTCAAGATAATAATAATAATGAAAGGGGAGTGGATGGAGGTAGTGTTAAATTATAGGCCTAGCCATTTGATTAATGAAGATGTCAAGATTTTTGTAAAGGTATTAGCAGGAAGATCTTATAAAGTACTGCCACAAATTATTCAAGTAAGGCAAAAGGAAGGACTGCATAAAAACTGGTAGAACTTGTTGGAATTTATGCACAGTGATGAGAAGAAGCAGTAAGGAAAGGGAAAGATGGTGTTGTGCTCTTTGATCTGCAGAAGGCCTTTGATATGGTGAGGTGTAAATTCTTGTGGAAAGTATTGCAAGATAGGCAAGTAGAGAAACAGTTCATATGTTGGGTATAGGCCATATACCATGACCCAGAAACTGGAATACTCATAAATGGAGCAGTATAGAGAGGGGGAACAGGCCTGTTAACATTTGTGATTGAGGAGCTGGCAGTGGAAGTCAGTCATAATTTAGCAATGTATGAAGAAAAGGAGGGAATAACATTTCAATCTGTGTAATATTACAGATGACTGCATATTAATATCAGAGGATGTGGCTGTAGCAATGGGAACTATAAGACAGACATTTGAAAAGTTGAAGGAACTGGCAAGACTCATATACAATAACAAAAAGACTGTGGTTGTAATATTTGGAAAAGGGATGGGGGGATAGTTGAGATAAAAGAGACAATATATTCTTAGGTCTCTATATCAGGAAAGCAGTGAGAGAAACAATGGGGAAAAACCTAGAGGAATCTGAAAAAAAAGGTAAGGGTACTCTCCAGAGAGGAGGCAGAGAAGACATATACATTGCTTTGGAGAATTAATGCAACAAAGATAATGATACCACCAATAGTTCTCCACCTACTCTGCAACATAGTAACAAAAGGCATGGAAGACTAGGTCAATAAAGGCAAGGGAGGAAGAGTAAGCAGGGCAAAATGGGAATGAATAGGAAAAAGGGGGCTGGGGGATTACAACATATGCACTGATATACAATATCATTCAGTGGATAAAAACAGATGAGAAGGTGGTACAAGAAGATGAGACATGGAAAAGCTTAATTAAGGACATGAATAAAACAGCACTAAAAGAACTGGGATGCATAACATGGAGTGTAGGGAACCTCCACAAACGATGGGGAACAGAAAGGTGGGGACAAAGATAGGGACGAAAGATGAAGAAATTTGGAGAAGAAGTGAAACAGCTAAACAGGAAGATTTGTTATTCATGGAAAGGATGGTGGGAAATATTTAAAACACTGGAGATATCAATGCAGAAATACAGAGTACCATTGTTCCAGTGGTGGAACTACTTGCAACTCAGAGAGGCCTAGAACAGAATATGGAGATAGCAACAGGTGAAAGGAAGAGGCAGGAAATGATGACTAAAGGGAAGAGGATGACACCCTGGAAGAATTAAAAGACATTAAGGAAGCAAAGGACCAAACAAGTCTATGAAGCATTAAGGGAAAGAAGGGGCAAGGGCGAAGAAGATGGAATGAGAAAGAAATGGGAAAGAAGAAAGGATGGAAGGGAGATGCAAGATATAGGTGGAGGATAATTCAGATAGTGAGGCATACACAGAAGGTTCATGGAGTGGAAAATCAAAGCCTGAGTACTTGTTTATTTATTTTAATTTGTTTACCGGGGTACACTGATCACTGTAGACAATTTGCAGGCACAGCCCGAGTGAAGAGATTAAAAAAAAAAAACTGTCAAAAATCACAAACAGAGAGTAACCACAGAAGGCACATAATCCCATAGACAATTGATACAATATGCAAATAATATCAGCAGAGTAGAAAATCAAATGTGAATTAATTTCAGTAGTAAATATGAGAGGGAAGCAGCAGCTAGAGGGTCAAAGTATAAGTTATGCAGGATGAGGTGGGAGTTAGGTTATGTGTCCAGTAGAAAAACACTTGCCATCAAATTTTTGATGGAGGTGTCTTTTGAGATGAGCTCTGAAGTGGGTCAAAAAGGAGACTTTTTTAAGATGAAGGGGATAGGAATTGTCAGAGTTTGGGTGCAAGAATGGAGAAGGAATGGGTCGGTACAGTGCAGATGATATCTAACCCAGATGACATGATTAAAGGATGTCAGAAAGGAGGATATTAGATGCTGGAGGTATTGGGAGGAAGAAGCAAGAATGATGCATATTTGCTGGGACTGTGGGTGGGCAGAAAAAATGTGGAAGCTGGCAAAGATGATTTGGGGACATATTTGAAAAAGAAACAGAGCAGACTTTGCAATTCTGTATATAGGGCATAAAGAAAGAAGACAGCATCTGGAAAGAAAGAAAAAATGAAGGTTACCAGACTGATAAGTACTGAAGTTAAAACCATCATCAGTCAAAATGGGAAGAGGACAAAAACAATACAGGAGCAAAAATTATACAAGAGGTTCCAGGACATGGAGATAAGATGGCGGAAAAGTACAGGAATGAAGAATGAAAAAGGGATAATATAATTCTGATGAGTGAAAACCTTAACAGGAGGAAGGGGAGGGCAAAACCAAGGGGTGAGGAAGAAAATGGATAGGATAAGAAATGAAACAGCCAACGGTTGATGAGAAATGATGCACCATGTGTGAGGACTCTGCCTGAATGAAATATGCTGTATGGAGTTAACTTAAATTGTCAAATATAAACACCAGTTTTGGGCTGTGTTTGATGGAAAAGAAAGAAGGATAGTAGTTAAAGATATAAATGAAAACCGACTAGTCACTGGCATGCATGCATGATTATTGCACTACTGATGAATGAGATACGGAGTTGTGTTTTGTGCAAAAAAGGTTTGACTATATATATATATATATATATATATATATATATATATATATATATATATATATATATATATACACTAAGGGATACAGCTTAATGAGAAGGAATAATGAGGATAAGTTTTGTTCTCAATAACAAAACACTGTACGAAGGATCCAAATTCTGCTGAAAAGGAGTGAAGTTTGGAACACTTATTTATTTGTTGACATTTGATTACCAGGAAAGTAAGACTAGGTAGAAGCCAATTTTCAGTGGAGGCCTTGGGGAGAAAAACTCCATTTGACTACAAACTCTGTGTTTGAAGCATACAGGAACACTGTTGAAAATGATTGATGATAGTAAGTCTTGCTTTACTGCAAACGCTTGTGTATGAAAAAAACTTCAGGAGCACTGTGCAATACAGAAAACAAAAGAAATTGGATCATTCCAAAAAGTGTGTGAAGATGGAAATGTATGTTCCTTAAAAATTAGTTATCCTCAATGATAATAATTCTTTCTCAAGGAAATCCATCAATCAGGATCTAGCTACTACATCTTTTTTAGACCAATACACTGTAAGGGTCACATTATAAAGATCCTGCTCCCACGAAGAGTTATTTTTCAATTTAGAGACATTTCAGCTGTGATAAAGAAAGACCTCATTGTCAGCTCATTTGCTTATCTCAGAATTGCAGTTAACTACTGCGATGTGCAGATGAGCACTTTCTGCGGTACTTAACTGCGGTGGATGCATCTTGTAGTGAAAGGCATCCATCTTCCTAGTCACTCCCCCAACACAAATACATAAACATTAAATGCATGCACATGTACACACACGCGCACGGTGCACACCCACGTGCACACACACACACACACACACACACACACACACACACACACACACACACACACACACACACACACACACACACACAGATACAACACAGTCCCCATACCTGTCCCTGAGTTGTCTGCATGTCCCTGAGGTGTCCTTTGTTTTCTGTCCCACATTGCATGACCTATCCCTATTGTGTAGTGTTCCCCTTTCCCCCCAATCCCCATACCAGTTAAAGAGCCATTACAGCATATGAGTAGTAATCCCTGGTGTCTAGTGTTCTGCTCACCCCCCCCCCGATTCCCATACTGGTTTATGTGCCATTACAGCACATGAGCAGTAATCCCTGGTGTCTAGTGTCCCCCCCAACAATCCCTGTACTTTTTTAACTGCCCATACAACATGTCTTCTGTGGTAATCCCTGGTGGTTAGGGATCCTCTCCATACCTGTAGTTCAGTTATCCCTAGTGGCTAGTGTCCTCCCTATCCAGTGTTGTAGATTATGCTATTTAGACTAGGGGTGTGGCGAGGTGTGATATCCACCCCAATCCACACTTATACTCACATCAAACACACGCGCGTGCACACAGACACACACACACACACACACACACACACACACACACACACACACACACACACACACACACACACACACACACACTGCCCTACCCTCCTGATTACAGTCACACACTCATCCAATCATACATTCACACACATACACACACACACACACACACACACACACACACACACACACACACACACACACACACACACACACACACACACACATGCACACACATACTCACACACCATTCCTCAACCCTCCCTTATCACTAAAATCCCCAGTATTTTCCTTTTCTATGATAGCTGGACACAGCCTTTTCGTTGTGTTCACTTTTGCTATTGTAGCACTGGCTGTGTTAATCTACACAGCCAATCGAGTCTGTAAATTGCTCAGCACATAGATGCCTTCTTGGAGGTGGTTGTGGGAAAGGAACTTCATGGCTAATAAGCATATGCTTCTCCCTCAGACTGCCTCATTGCACGTAGCATGTCCTCTGAGACACCCTTATGTGGTGATGCATGTTTTTTTGGGTCTATGTTATTTAATCGACTGTTTGGAATGTTGAATACTGGAAGTTCGAATGAGGAAGTTTGAAAAATAGAAATGTCGAAGCTGCAGAAATTCAAATTCTTTCCCAGGGAAAGACTTTGGTTGTCTGTTTCTGCAGCTTCGACATTTTCTCTACTGTGGTGCGAAAGTTACGGATCGGGTTAAGGTAAGTGTGCAAGTGCGAAGGATGTTGGGGTTAGGGTGCGGGTAAGGTAAGTGTGTGAAAGTGACGGACTTTAGGGTTAGGGCACGGGTAAGCTAAGTGTGCGATAGTGATGGACTTTAGGGCTAGGGCGCGGGTAAGGTAAGTGTGTGATAGTGACGAACCTTAGGGTTTGGGAGCGGGAAAGGCAAGTGTGTGATAGTGACGACCTTAGGGTTAGGGTTTGGGTTAAAGTTAGTGCATATATAGTTGTGTATGTAAGGTGTTGTGTAGGTATATTAGGGTTTTGGTGTGCTTGTGTTGTGTGTGTGTTTTTCGGAACTTCGGAATTTTTTCCCTGGAAAAAAGTTTGCTGTTCTGGGGTTTCAATGTTGTCATATTTTGAACTTCCAAGTTCGAACATATAGTGTTCGAAATTTTGGAAGTTTGATTATATGACATAGACCTGTTTTTTTTTTCCCCAAAATGTTTTCATTCATTTTATAACATAATAACTTAATAGTATTGTAACAATATGGGACTTTGGTATAATGGTTAAGGTGCTTAACTTACAAACAGAAGGTGCAAGAAAAAACAAATAAACTATATATAAAACTATATATAAACTAGGGAATTAGGGATCTGGGGACTCAAATAGATAGCAATCTCTCCTCTGATAATCACATAGTCAAAGTGGTTAGAAAATCCTTCTATGTAGCCCACCTAATCACAAAAGGGTTCACATCTAGATCAAGAGAGGTCATTGTGCCCCTCTACTCATCGCACATCAGGCCCATAATAGAGTACAATGCCCCATTTGGGATGTACCTTACTCGACACCTACAACAGCTGGAAAGACCACAGAAGTACCTCACCAAGAGGATTGTGGGCCTCAAACAGATGCCCTATGCAGCTCGACTAAAGAAACTCCACCTCTACTCGGTTGCTTACCGCCTACTCAGAGGTGATCTCTGCCTGACGTACAAGCCATGTCTAACCTGGAATTAATGGACATGCTCCACATCAAGAAAAACAAATCTATTAGAGCCACATGTTCGAGGGATTTAAACTTCAGCACAACAATAAATAGGACATGCTGGAGGGATAGATTCCTGTCCCAGAGACTTCCCTCGCTCTGGAATAGAATCCCAATCTATGTTAGGCAAAGCCCCTCACTGACTCTCTTCAAGAGAAATCTTGAAGAGTGGATGGGAAATCATAAATTTACCCCTGGGATCACTTCAATGGCCCTGCTGGACAGATGCTCAGGAAACTAATCTAAAAGGGAGGCGAAAGCCAACATATTCTGGCTAGGCTTATAAATGCCCTTGGGCAGATAGCCTAGTACCTACCTATGAACCTAGGAACCTATGTCCATAACAAGTAAAAAAGCAATATACATAGGAGAACACTTAATATTTCTCTAACAGATTAGACAATTTTGTTCAAGCAATTAAATGATGAGTTGCTTTGTTAGTCCTTGCTTTTATAATAGTAGTCTCATTCTTACAAATGTATTTCACAAGATAAAAACAAAACAAAGCTCAGTCCCAGGTAGGCTGATATAAAAAAAAATTTAATACAAACAAGTAAGTGCTTTCAAGGTGCAAGCCCTCTTCATCAGACAAATACAATAATACAAAGCAACAAATTTAAAATAAAAAACAACCAATCATAAAACAGCTCTGTTGATTCAATTAGCAAAAATAAATACTAATGCTTAAAGGGGCGAGTACAAAGAAAAGGTTTTAAAGAAACAGTTTCATTGAGACCTGGATCTTTATCTGCATGAAAATATAAAATCCACTTCTGTTCACAGGCTTCAGTCCTAACCTTTATATCCCCTCCCCTTTCATTCTCTTCTATTAACTCAAGAACAAAAAAATTTAAATTATGTGAAGGACCAAGAGCTAATACATGTTTTGTAAGGCACTGCTATCTTTCTTGTTATTCCTTATATCACGAATATGTTTCTGCATACATTCCCTAAGGGAGCGATTGGTCTTACCAATGTAACATGCCCCACATAAAGTGCAAAAACTATAATATATCAAGTTCTTGGATGAGCAATCTGCATAGAAACAAAAGCTTATAGAGTATCCTAATGAGGGATTTGTAAAGGTAGCTCCTGTACATATATGTTGCTTGTCTTTTTGGCTTTTCCCGGTTGGGGGGTCGCCACAGTGGAACTCCGGTCCGCTAATGATTGGCAGTAGATTTTTATGGTGCTGAGTTGCCAACCCAACACCCAACCTTCAGCGAAGGCACGCCCATTCACGCAAGTCTTTCGGAGGTCACTTGACCGTGGGAGGACATGCGGACTCCACACAGAAGGCACTATATATATATATATATATATATATATATATATATATATATATATATATATATATGTATTTGCATATGTTACAGTGTCGACACATATTCATCCCAACTATCTGTGATACACTCCTCTGTTTCTTATCTAACTTCCTATAGCAAAGGTGCCTTTTCAAAGACATATTACTTTTAAAAGAGTACTGTGGTACTTCAGGAATTAAATCTTTTAATTCATTGCTCACAAGTAGAATGTTCCAATTTTTCTTAATAATATTGCAAACAGCTCCTATGTCACTAGAAGAAGTAAGGGGAACTCTAATACATTGTTTTGTAAATCTATCTGCAGAAATATGCTGATTCTGAATATTACTCTGAGGGGCTTTTTCAGAAAAACAAGGTCTCCCTATAACTTTTCTTTCTGATAAAACTGAATTTATACAAGAATTAATGTTCTTGTTTTTGTATCCTCTAGCTAAAAAAAATCACATTTTAGGTCATTAAATGCTGTTTGTAACTGTTGCTCACCATTAAGTAGCCTCATGCTTCTAAGAAACTGAGATTTCAAAACATTTCTAGAGACATGATGAGGGTGCATGCTATTCTTGTGGAGGTATGCATTTTTCCTTGTTTCTTTCCTAAAAATGCTGGTTTTCAACTCGTTATCGGTCATCTTATAAATCTTTACATCGAGAAAATCTATCCCATAATTTGAGTAATTCATAGAAAATTTCAAGAATTAAGTGGTAGTATATAAGAAATCAACAAATTGTAACAACAATTCTTCGTTGCCATTCCACTGAATAAAAATATCATCAACAGACCTTTTGTACTATACCACATTAGAGCAAAGCTATCATTTGCAAATATATATTCTTTTTCCCATTTAGCCAAGGCAAGGTTGGCATCTCTGTCGCCGCAGGCTGTGCCCATCGCTACGCCAACGTTTTATAAGAAGAATGTTCCATTAAACAAGAAAAACATTATTTTCCAGAATAATTTCTAGAAGAGTACAGAGAAGGTTAACTTCCTCATTAGAAAATGCCTTCATTTCAATTAATAAACTTCTCACATTTTCAATGCCCCAGCTATTAGGAATAACAGTAAATAATGAAGCTATGTCCATAGTAACAAAATAGAAATCACAGTTCTTATCTAAAGGTTCAACTACCATATAAAGATTTTCTAAAAACGTTTTTGTGTCTTTTAATACAGTTGCAACTTTTTCCAGAACCAAATGTAGGTTCTTCTCTACATAAATATTAACGGTTTCCATAACCCATCCCCTGTTTGAAACAATAGGACACATGGGGGGATTACTTAAAACTTTATGTATTTTGGGAAGTCCTTATACTACTGGAATGGTAGGACATTCTATGGAAAAGTATTTAAACAAGTCTTCTGAAATGGTATTGTTATTAATAAATTAAAAAACAGAACTTTTCCTATAATGGCCTGTACCACAGATTTGTTAATGACCATAAATGTCTCATTGTCTTTCAATAAATTCTCCACACATTGTATGTAAAAATCTTTATCTAAAATAACGATTCCCCCACCCTAATCAGCTGGAAGGATCTCTAATGAGGTTATTGCTTTAAGTTGAAAGAGTGCCTCATATTCATCATGTTTCAAATTAAAAAATACACTCCTATTGTTATCATTAGTAAATAGTTCCCTTATTTCTTTGTCACATATTTTCATAAAAATCTCTACATTAGGATGTGATCTAGGTACATAGACACTCGGTTTTCTAAACATATTAATTTCACAGCGACTATTATTATTGAAAAGAGCTGCTACACTAACATTCCTGGAAAACATTTTCAAGTTTAAAAGTACATCAGTTAATTTTGACCTTTTAGAGGGAATATATGATAGCTCCTTATTCAAAACGGACATATGTGCTTCTGTGAGTTTAAACGAGGAAATATTCACTAGTAGTTGGTTTGTGAGTTGCTCCATATTCTCCGGTATACAGTCCTCTCTCCTGTATGTTGTAGCTGTTGCATCCTGCCCCTCCTCTCTTGGCTCTGAGACCTGGCTCCTCATCCCTTCATCATTATAGGAAGGGGTTCTTTTAAAGAAAAAGGAGAATGTGAGGCATAAGTGCTCTTGTTCAATGGTCCTTTGGCTGCTGCTTTGATGTTTTCCATCTCTGTAGTTGCCACCATCGCAGCCAAATGAGTACCAGAAACAGAAGGCGGAACCTCCTGTATTGCAGGAGCTATTCGATTGGTGGAAGATTCCACTGACATAGCAACAGGTAAAGCATTATTGCTGGAAGAAATTCCTGTACAAGTCATCAAATCATTGGAAACTACAGGAATATTGGAAACATATGAGTCATTAGTTATAACAGATGTTACAGGGATTGATTCATTCACTCTAGAGTGTGACCTTGCAAAAACTGCACCCTTTTTAAACTCCATGATATCCCTCTGAAGTTTTCTCATTTTCATAGCCTGTAGCCGCTTTTCATATGTGGCTTTACCTTCCAACAAATTGACCATTTTATCAAGAACAATATCAGCAGAGAAATCAGCTAAAATAGAATGTTGTATTTCCTTTACCTCTTTTTTTAATGCATTCTCACATGGACGAAAGAAATCAATAAGTAATGACATATATTAATTACTAAGTCTTAGGTTAAGCAATTGCCAATGCTTCAGCAACTCTGGATACAAATTACCATACGTTGGCATGGTTAACACTCGCAGTCATCTAGGTATGACTTTATGGTGTAGTTCAGCCTCCATATGGAGTCTCTGCCACTGAAGGTGCTTAAATTCATAAAGTTTGTTCTCAAGTTCTCTCTGTTTAGATTTGAAGGCCATTTGACTTCCTTCATCGACAACTGTAGTCTCATCCTCATCATATTTTACCTCAAACAAAGGATTAGTATCCAACAGTAGAATCCTAGTCAGTCAGTCAACCGGCAGGTTAGAAGACATGTTGTTACTAGGATTATAATCCAGCTCAATGAAAAATCCCTCAGCCACACCGTCAGTTGCAAATACAAACAGAAAACAATATAAAAAGAAATAAAATGCAACTGAACCATGGATCCTCACTATAGTACAAATAAGAATAAAAATAAAAACAAAACAAAGCTCAGTCCCAGGTAGGCTGATATAAAAAAATGAATACAAACAACAATATATACAATGTCCATAACAACCAAAAAAGCAATAGGAGAACACTTAATATTTCTCTAACAGATTAGACAATTTTGTTCAAGCAATTAAATGATGAATCGCTTTGTTAGTCCTTGCTTTTATAGTAGTAGTCTCATTCTTAAAATGTATTTCAGAAGATGAATAAACTCAATTTTAAAGACAGGAGTAGATTGGGATTTCCAATTTTTAGTAACAATTTTCCTTGCTATAGAGAGGATAGACCATAGTAAAAGTGTTTAATTTCAGAAATGACTTCAGGAAAACAAATACTGAAAAGAATAAAGGAGTCAGAAATTATACAGTTGTCATTTCACAGAGCTTTAGAAAGATATTTAAAGTCTAACCAAAATGGGGAAATTATTTTGCAATTAACAACCATATATATCCAGTCAGCATCAGAGTGTCCACATCTCCAGCATTTCATTTCATCTTTCTTGTACATTATTGCTAGTCTATGTGGGGTGAAAAAGCATCTACATAAAAAATGTCCATGTGTATACATGCCAGAACAGGGATAATGTGGATTCTTGCACTGACTGTAAACAAAGATTTTATCTTTTTCTGAGAATACTTGTCTATTAACTTCACTTGAATAATTGCAAAAAAAAACATCTGTTTTGCAAAAATCATTTCTGAGAATTTTATAAATAACAGATAGGTATGAAGTGTTCTTAGGTGAGCTAGTAATAATTGCTGAGATAAAAAAACACAAGATTGTAAGTTACTCTTACTATATGCCCTCTAATGAGGGTACAAGCTTAGTATGTATAAAATCCTTACAAGTTTGGATGTCCAGCCAATTGCAATTTTGCAGACTATATCTGCTGATCAAAATAGTCTACAGAACTTATTTTATTAGCTGACAGAAATAGATTCCAATATAATAGATCACCCTTCTTAAATTCTAACATTTTATGAGTATCAAAATATATCAAACATTTATTTGTATAAGCAATAGGAAACATAATTATTAATAATGTTTTAATTAATAGATTAGAAAACAAGCTTTTTAAACAACAGCAATATCTGGTTTGTAAGAGGTGTGAGAACAAGTTTTGACCTTTCACTTTGAATGTATATTTTTTAAAATTCATATAAAGATGTTTGTATGTATTTGAGTATATGGTTCAAGCAAAGTCCTATTACTATTAAGAAGTAAGGTTTCATGTATTGATTTCCAATATGATGTATAAGAAGTATTATTCCAAAGTAACACTGTGTTAATAAATGTGGAGTTTAAATAAAAAACAATATTTGGAAACCCTATACCTTCTTCATCCCAACTTGTAGTGTGCCAGAGAAGAGACATTCTATGTTTTTTGGGATACCAAAAGGTGAGTAATAAGCTATTAATTTTCTGTTTAATTTTGACAGGTGAGGAATTATTACAGCTTGACCAATGAATAAGATTTTAGGTAACAGTATAATTTTGATTAAAGTTAGTCTGTCTTCAAATGTGAAGAAGAGTCTGTTCTAACTGTTTACTAGGCTAGTAATTGAGTTTATAAGTTGTTGGTAATTAGACGTGAGTGATTTTTTATAATCAGATTCAATAATGATACCTAGATATTTAATATGTGTGCCCTTCCAGTTTATTTCTCTTTTTGATCCAAGTTTCATAGTAACGTTTTTATTCACTAGAAGTGCCTGATTTTTGTTGTGATTGCATTTTAGACCAGAGATGTTTGCAAAGAAGTATATATTATATAATGGGTGATTGATTGAATTTTCAGTATCATTAGGAGTTATTAGTAGGTAATCAGCAAACAGTTGTATCTTGGGGGATAATTTATTTGACACTCTATATCCTTTAATGCTGTCATTATTTCTAACATAACTTGCAAGAGTCACAATAGCCAGGGCAAAGAGTAATGGGAAGAGAGGGCACCCCTGTTTAGTACCTTTTAATATTTTGAATGGGCTAGATAGATAAGATCCAATCTTTACATATGCTGTGGACTTTTCATATAGTTTTTAAATTAATCTTATAAAGTTTGGGGAGAAATAGTATTTTTGCAGAGCTTTAAACAGATATGGCCAACGTAGGGAGCCGAAAGCTTTATCTATATCAAGGCTTAAAATAGAATGCTCATTTTTTTCTTGTTTACTAACCACAGGATTCAATAAACTTTGCGTAGGAATAGTCTTATTCCTACATGGAGTGAATGGTGTTTGCATCTACATAGCCTTCTCATCAGCGCGCCTTTCATATTAATGAAGGCGCGCTACTGAAAATGGATCTGCGGACATAAACACTGAATGAGTGCAGGTGGCATGTTGCAGTAGTGCTCACAGATCCAGCACACCCCCTGCACTCTCAAAGTGCTGTACAGCACTTTTTAAATCCATTCAGTGTCCGCAGACACTGAAAGCAAGTAATAACAGGAAAACAGTGTCCGTGGACACTGAAATAGTTACTAGGACTTGAAATAAATGCAGGGGCCCCTGCATTGTGAAAGTGCTGTATGGCACTTTACAATGCTTTCAGTATCCACAGACAGTGAAAGCATGATTGTCAATGAGAAACAATGCAGGGGGTATGTGACAGGTAGTGTCACACACCCCCTGCATTGTGAAAGTGCTGTACGACACTTTACAATGCTTTCAGTGTCTGTGGACATGGAAAGCGGGAGTGTGAATGGGAAGCAATGCAGGGGGTGTATGACAGGAACTGTAACACACCCCTTGCATTGTCAAAGTGCCGTATGGCACTTTACAGTACAAGTGTGTCCTCAAACACACAACCATACTTGTAAACCTTTTAGTGCCCAAACTCCAAACAAAGAGCAACCAAATTTATTTATTATTTATTTATTTGCAGTTGGTTTACCAGGATAGTCCATTGGGCCTAGAAGAACCCATTTTCAATGGAGTCCTGGGGAGAAAAGCTCCAGAAACAAAACAATGATTACAAACAAAAATTACAATCAAAGCTTTTGTTACAGTATGTACAAAAGTACTAGTAGAAACATTGCATTTAAACATACAGTTTATGGGGAACAAATGTCCAAAAATAGAGACTTATTTTAAGTACAGCTTTCATAAACTTAGAAAGTTGATAGAGGAACAGGGTTTGTATTAACATATATTTTCCGAAGGAATAGAAGTCTGAAACTCAACTGTATGCCATTATTTAGTGACTTCAACCCTTAGATCACCCAACTGATTTGCAGAAAATCAAAAATGTTAGGAGCAACAAAACAAAAATATGAGCCAATCATCTGGATAGTCTGCGAAAATCTGGACAGTTGAGATGTAGGCACACACCAAAACATCTTCCACCAAAAAATCTGGATAAAGCCATGAAATAAACATGGGACAAAGGTCCCAAAATAGAGCAAATTAAAAGAATAGTGGTCATACACACTTAGAAAGTTAATAGAGTGACAGGTTGGGCATTACCAAATATGAATCAGCATTAGTAGTGATATATGTAATTAAAGTGGTTGTATTAAATTTTCTTTTCCCGCTATAAGTAAAGTTTAAGCATAGCTGAGCGGGTTTACGCGTCACAACACTCTGCTCAGCATTGCATAAACATCTCACAGGAGCTAAATACAAATGCATAGCTAAAATCCTCAATGCTGAAATAGTGTAGTGGTTAGAGTTCCAGCTTTGCATGCAGCAGTTCATGGTTCGAGTACCAAAACAGGCCCTTCATTTTTACATGGGAAAGCATTGTTAAAATTCTGTTTTTTTTTCTGAAATGATGTAGTAATTGATATTTGTTAACCAGGGTAGTGTAGCTGGTCCAAAACTGAAGTGTCAGTGGATATGACATGTGGAATCACCCATGTAAATACAAGTGTCCCATACAGTATAGTCACACCCCAAGGTACTGTAATGAAAACACATAGGGGGACATCATGTAAATTAAATTATATACACTTAATGTCAGTAATGATTAATTTGCAATTCTGAAATATTTCTAAAATGAGAACCAAGCAATGTTGGCAGTGCTTAGCTCTGCTTAGTCAGTATGAACATTGTTTAGAAGTCTCATCCTAAGGGTCTATATAAGAAGATCAAAGTTTCAAAACTTTGAATCTGATATGGTCGACACCATATGATTGAAGTCTTGAAACTTCAAATCTTTTAACGGAGATCTCCGTACAGTGAGGAAAGGGAAGATTTCCTTTTTCTGCACTGTAGTGCAATCACAGAGTTGGTATATTTAAGTGGCAGGGGGTGTGTGGGGGGTGCAGGGGGCTTGCCCCCCTGCTTAGAGCATTTAAATAGTTTGTTTTTGTAGGTTGTTGTGTTTTATTACATTTTCGATGTTTCAAGACTTCGATTATATGATGTCGATCATATCAGATTCGAAGTTTTGAAACTTTGATAATGTAATATAGACCCTCATTCTAAGCAGTATTCAGCTTAACTGAGTGGATTTGCACACTGCTAAGCACTTCTCAGCATTTTCCCATTTAAACACTGCTCAACTCAGCTTAGAGGGTTTGTGCACCACTGAGCTGTGCTCAACATTTTCAAAATGGTCCAATGACAGCAAAGGGCTAGAATATGGCCTTATTTAAACCGCACAGGCAGGAATATGACAGAACCTGTTGTAGTTTGATCTCTGCAGGAACTATGTCTGGCATTGGAGAGGAAGCATGCTTTTGGGCACAGCACTGGGGCATCTTGGAGTCCAGAGTCATGGCTGGGCTCCTTGTTGGAGACCATGAACACAGACTGCTGCAGGGTCAGTACTAGGGCTCACAGTACAATGTGGAGGCCTGGGACCATCTGGCATGTGATCTCACCGGTGTTACTGGAAGCCCCTGAACTGGTGAGCAGGTACGGCATCATTATGCTGACCTAAAGCATAGGAAGGGGGTGCTCTTGGCCCAATGGATCCAAGAAGCACAGGACCAGAATGACCCAGTAGTTTCTAAGCATCTCATCCCTAGCTGTACCAAATTCTAACCTGAGTATGTGATAGAATGGCATGAATAATGTTTGTTTTTTTCCCCTACAGTTGCTACAGAGAGGGCTAGCAATGTGGAGGCCCATGTGGACAGATCGTCGAGGCTGCCCCAACAGGCTGGTGAGTACAGATCTATCTTGCAGTATATAGTGCAATAAATAAGGAGTACATTGTTTACAGGCAGTAGGTATAGTGTGCTCTGTGTCTACTGAATAAATAAAGTTTGTTAGACTAATATTGATTTACAGGATATGCAGTAGTAAAACACTGTGTCATGTTACTCAAATAAAGATTTATACCACAAACTGTTGTGTTTACTCTGGTATGTTGTTGTAGAAATAGAATGTGTACAGGTTCTTCACAGCAAATCTGGCTTTGACAGTATGCATTAACTGAGGTTGTTCTGAGAACCAGCTGTTATGCAAAACTGTAGATTGTGGAGCTGTAAAACAATATATAAATGAAACATAAAATATGTCCTGCACTAAGATCTGAATCCTGAATAGTAATGTGTAATGTATTATAGTGTGTCCCCTGCAGCATTGTCTTGTGTTAACCTTTGGTTTCTAGATTGTAGTATCTCAAAGGAGTAATATACAGTACACCAACTAACTGTCATGCATGAATCTCAGGATTACACAGTCAGATTGTCAAACCAAGAGTATTAGGCAGAAATCAAGAAAAAAAGAGGCATCAGTTCTCCAGAACCTCAGTGTGATGATAAATAGCTTTCTTGTTCATTTTTGCACACCCAGACATGGTTTGAATCCAGGGAGTGGTACTAATATGTGTGCATATTTACACTCAAGAAACCTTGAATATTTCTAAAAACAGTCAGGTAATATTAACAGATATTTTCTTCACAGGTCTTACAGGTAAAGTAATGTTTGTAGTAGCTGTAGGAAGGGTATACTAATACATGTACAACTGTTCCACTGTCCACCCGCATGCCTGCAAATGACAGCAGGATAGGTACATACAACATGCACTCTTCCCAATATGTCTCTGAAGTGTCACACTGTCAAGGCTAGTGGTCTCTGCTGCCAATAACCTTGGACACAGATAGGAATCCAGGTGAAGTATGCTTGTAGCACACACACATCAGTGCAGGGTACCCCTTCTTTGTCATATATGTAACCCTAACATGTACGAGTTCCCTCTAGTCATGTACCCAGAGTTGTCACAGTTTACCCCATACCACTCCAGGTTGACAGTTTAACAGGTATGTATGTGCTACATAAGGTATGGGCCATAGGTAGATGTAAAGTAAGGGCAGACTTGTGGAGTATTGAGCAGTACTGTTGTGAAAAATAGAAGCCTATACAGGTGTTAATGGACTTTTTCTTCTCCCCCCACCCCTTATCTGTATCAATAATTATTATTCATATACTACAAGTATGTTTTTCTCAAAACCTAATATTGGGACTTGTATTCTATTATTGTTCATATGTATATTTAATTGGCTGCATACTAACATACTTTGTTCAAATACCATTGTTGGTGGCCTGTTGCCGTCAATGTAACTGGCATGCTGTTACAATGCTTACTGTTGTTCCATTTATGCATGTGTTCTGTTTGCTATGCAATTGTTTCACATCTATTGTTTTGGGTTAAAATGAACACCCATGCATGCTGTTATAACTAATTTTGACATGTGTTCATGACTAACCAATAAATCTTGGCAAACCTCAACAACATAACACATTCGAGAAGGCAGATCCCAGCGGATCCACCTGTTCTGTCTCATCTGGCTATGGCACTGGGCCTCAGCATGTCTGGGTCTCAACCTAGAACTTCCTCCTACACTGGTCCTGCACCACCTTTGGGTGGAACTGACTCAGGGTATGGGGCCTGTCCCCCCCATGGGCATGGGAGCAGAGAGGAGCCTGTCACCCACAACAAGTTCTGGGTATGGTCCGTGATGTCATCCGCTCAGAGTTGGATGGATGGCTGAGCCAGATTGAGGGCTGCCTGGTGCACCTTGAGGGGCAGCCTGCCCCTGTTGCCCATCCCTCAGCACAGCCACATTCGGGGCTGTGAAGGTTCAGTGGTGACTGCCTATGGGTGGGGACCTCAGTCCCACTGTTTCCATCTGGGGGCACATGGGCCTCTGATTCCAAACCACCCTCCTCTCCAAGGTGTTTACCCCACTCATGTGTCATACACCTCTCCTGTCTTGTCTGTCTTGTCTGTCTGCAAAAGCAACCTCTCCTACCTAACCTGCCTCTCCAAATGTACCTACCACCTTTCAATAACATTACACTCTCACCTTAAAAAAAAGGGGGGGGCATCTGTCCCCACCAAAAAATCATGTCTCATACATAGCTCTCCATTTTGCCTGACATAAACTGATGTAAATCAATTCACACTTGAATTACTCAAGCAATGTATGTCAACCACACCCCTCCCTGTGTGGTGTGAGACTCTAAATTCCAAATTGTCCACATCATTCACAGCTGTAACTGCAGAAGAAATGGAGAGCTATGGTTCTTTCCCTCACCCGTCCTGCACATCCCTAGCTGGTTCATAGGTTCATAGGTTCATAGGTTGGTACTAGGCAATCGGCCCTATGGCCTATACAAGCCTAGCCATAACAATTCCCTGGCTATTTCTTCCCAGAATATTTACTTCCCTGGTCCCCTGTCTAGCAGGGAAACTGACATGATCCCTGGGATGAATTTCCTAATCTCCCATCCAATCATCAAGATTCCTTTTGAAGAGTGCTAGAGAGGTGCTCAACTTGACATGTATGGGTAGTCTATTCCAGAGTATGGGGAGTCTCTGGGTCAGGAACCTATCCCTCCAGCATGCTTTGTTCATTGTGATGACCAGGTTTAGATCCCTGGAGCATGTAGTTCTGGGGGATTGGGATTTCTTTAAGTGTAGCATGCCCAAAAGCACTGGGTTTGACATGGCATTGTATGTTAAGCAGAGATTGCCTCTGAGTAGGCGATATGCAACAGAGTATAGCTGGAGTTTTTTTAGACGGTCAGCATAGGGCATCTGCTTTAGGCCTGTGATCCTTTTCGTGAGGTATTTCTGTGGCCTTTCCAGTTGTTGCAGATGTCTTGTGAGGTACATACCAAATGGGGCATTGTACTCTATAATGGGTCTAATGAGGGATGAGTACAGTGGGGCAATTACCTTCTTTTTTCTGGATGAAAAGCCCTTAGTGATGAGGTGTGCTACATAGAAGGATTTCCTGACTGTTGTGACTATGTGGTTATTGAAGGTGAGACCACTGTTCACCTGTGTCCCTAAGTCCCTTATCACACTTTCGGTGTTTAGTGTACTGCCACTTATGTAGTAATTCATGGGTACATGGTTTTTCCCAAAGGTGATAACTATACATTTCTTGGCATTGAGCTTGAGTCCATGGTTCTGGCACCAAGCATCTGTTTCTGTAAGGCCCTTTTGTAGAATATCCACATCATTTGGGAATTCAGTAATGGCTGCCAGTTTGCAGTCATCTGAAAACTTTGTTAGCCAGAGTCCCTTAGTGCTGACCTGTACTTCAGAGAAGTAGATGCCAAACAAGAGCAGTCCCAGGACTGAACCCTGAGGTACTCCATTGTCACTTGTCTGGAGCTGGATTTTGAGTCAGCTACTTTTACAGTGTGGGTCCTGTTAGTAAGCCAGTTGGCAACCCATCGAGTGACGTAGGGATTAATGCCCATCTTAGTAAGTTTATCTAAGATTTCAGAGTGGAGATGGTGTCGAAGGCCTTGGCGAGGTCCAGATAGGCTGTGTGGACTGCCTTATCCTCATCTACAGGTCTGGAGGCTGATTTGAAGAATCAGGTTGAGGAGACAAGATTGGTCCTTTACGAAACCAAACTGGGTGGGGTGCAGTGTTTGAAGGTTGCCAATGTCTTTATTTATAAGTTCCATGATAATGCATTCCATGGCTTTGCAGATCAGGGTCGTCAGACTGATGGGACGATAGTTACCGGGATCCAAGGTGGATCCCCCTTGTGGAGTGGGATAACTGTAGCTGTGCACCACTCATTGGGCATGAAGCCTGAGGTGAGGCTATGATTAAACATGACACTTAGGTGAGGTGCCAGTTCATTTTGTAGTTCATGTAGTACACAGCCCAGGATGCCATCTGGTCCCCAGGGTGCTGTATTCTTAGCTTTGGAGAGTGCATTTTTTACCTGTGTAGCCAAGAGTCCTGTAATTTGGTAATCTTTTGGTATTGAGATGGGCCATTTAGGGGGTGAAGTTGGCACTGAATCGATCTGCCAGGATATTGGCAATATCCTTGGGATCAGTATATTTAATGCCATTCTGTTGTAGCTCAGAGCAGATCTAAGCATTGCCATTTAGATTATTGACATAACTATAGAATGTCTTGTGGTTGTCCTTGGATTTGTTAGCAGTTTTATTTTCATAACTAGCTTTGGAGGATTTTATGAGGGATCTCAGCTTCTTACTGAGGCTGGTAAGGGAGTTTTTTGCATCCTGGGATTTTCCTCTTTTTTGTAACAGTTTCTTCCTTCTGCTGTATAGTTTGTTTATAGCAGGGGACCACCAGATTGGGTTCCTTTTTTTGGAGGAGACTGTCTTGGTTCTGTTTGGAATGGCATGATTCATGCATGAGTGGATGTGCTCGTATAGTGCCCTAGTGCAGGATTCAGCAGTCGAACTTCCAGTTCCCGTCTGCATGTATTTGTGTGTGTGTGTGTGTATATATATAAATATATATATATATATAGTTTTCCTAATGTTTCCCCCCCTGCTTGCCCCCATTTCGCCACTTTCCTATCATTGTCCTTTCTCTTCTTTTTTGAAATTAGCTTGGGTTTAAGTGGGAATAAGCACAGCTAAGCAAAGCCAAGCAGGACTAGACATCTCTTGGCATTGCTTAGCATTGCACAAAACCACACAAACCAGCTTACAACTGCTTAAAGGTGCTTTAATCACTCTGTCTCAATCAGCCCTTGCTCTGCCCAGTAACAAAATAATCAGCCCTACCAAGTCTTAAACCCAGGACCCTATGCACTCCAGTCACAGCAACTACCACCAGAGCACATGAGCTGTGAGAATTAGCAATGCCTCACTAAATATATCATGCAGGATGGTCACCCAACATTAGGGAAAAACCTGTGGAATTAGTAATATCATATATATATATATATATATATATATATATATATATATATACACATACATATATATATATATATATATATATATATATATATATATATATATATATATATGTATACTCAACTTCTTAGTGCAAGATATATGGACAAAGCCTGAAAAAATGGGGGGACAAAAGCCAAAATATAGGGACATATTTTAAATATGGATTTTATAAGCTTAGAAAGTTGCTGGGGTATCACAGTTTGTTTTAACGTGTATTTTCTGATAGATTTCAAGTCCAAAACACACGATTGTCATTATTTAGTGACTGCAATGCTCACATCATCCCAGTGATTTGTCAGACAACCACAACAGTTACAGGGAACAGACCAGAAATATCAGCCACGCATTTGGACAGTCTATGAAAATCTAGACAGTGGAGAGATATGAGTGCAGTCATGTAACTGAAGGTAAAAATCACTGAGAGCTGCCAATAATTTCACCCAGCACCTTCTGAACTACAGTCAGACCAACACAACACTACACCAAATCAGCTCTGAGGAATTGCTCATGCATTTGCAAATTTATCATGCACCACAGGGATGTAACTGTAGGGAAAAACAGACATCAGTGAGAAAATGTCTACCCACAACAATTTGCACCACAGTCACAGTAACATCCCAGTAAGCCAACTGAATTCTAGCATATAATGACTGTTGAACAAACATATCCTGATTGCCAGTCACGCACTACTCCTATATATACTGTCCCAAGTCACAGTGTACTTAGAATCCTGAGGTGTTAAGGGACATGTCTCAGTCTCCCCCTACAAACATATGCAGCTGATAGACCACCAGCAACTGTAGCATCATGCACAGTCAGATAGAAAAGCATCTATGACACTAACATCTGCCCCTCTCCCTACTCAGCCCAACAAACATTTATACATTACATTGCTACACGATCTTGACAATCTGTTAACAATGGACAGACATACCTAACTATCAACTGTACAGATTTCCACAGAATGTCCAGTGTTTGGGACCATATTTATGGCATCTTCCTCATAACATTTCTGGGATTCTGATAAATCACTGGGATGATATCAGGAGTGAAGTAACTAAATAATGGTATACTATACCTCTGAACGTCTTAGTGCAAGACATCTGGGCAAAGCCTGACATACTTGGGGGACAGAGGCCTAAAAATAGGGACATATTTTAAATAATGGTGTAATAAACTGAAAAGGTTGCTGGAGTGACAGTGTTTGTTTTAACATAACTTTTCTGAAGGATATGTAGTATGAAACAAATGGATGTCATTATTTAGTGACTTCAATCCTCAGATTATCCTAGTGATTTGACAAAAACAAAAACTGTCTGAGGCACAGACCAAACATAAGAGGCAAACCTCTGGGCATTCTGCAGAAATCTGTACAGTTGAGATGTCTGTCATATACATCTCACATCACATGTCAGTGTCAGACTTCAAATCATGCAGAAAATGCATGTCCAGAAAAACCCTGTTAATCTAGCAGTTTTCTAACTGTATAACAGCAATACTTACAATCTTTCCCTAATTCTGGAACTTTCTACCCCATTTTGTTGGGCTTTCTCCACATTTCATGTTCTAAGAGTTATTTCCACCTACCATCTATGATGCTGCAGTGCCCACACCTCCATAATGTCCTCCTCACAGGCAAGGAAAAGGGGCAAGGCCCACATGAAGGACTTAATTATAGCACTGTGTTGCCATGTCATTGGCTAATGGAAAGACAACACAGCTGTTCTGGATGCAATTAGCAAGTGGGAGACACCAGTTGGTGCACCGGCCATCACCATCATGAGCATTACCTACAAAAGGCAAGCTGCTGCCTACTGCAAAACAGGTCTGAACCTTTCTAGGCAAAGTCAGACTGACTACAAAAACCTACATGTCTGCTTTATTCTGAAACAGAAAACTCTGCACTATAACAGGTATGTCAAACAATTAAGCATGTAATGAAATGCAGAAGGAGGGATGCAATAATGGGAAATAGGAAGTTAAACAATAGGTCACAACAAGACTTGCTGGACTGACATGTTGCTGTCCAGCACCTACAGCCATCCCTGCTGGCTCTGTCTGCTGTGACACAGAGCACAGCTCTGGCCCCTGAGTCACTCCAGCAAAGGGCAGCTCACATATGACTACTACTGGAGTGTCTGTTGTACAATACTAACTGTGACACTGCCAGGCCAGCTACCTGGGATGTTGTAAATATTCATATGTCACTTGTGAATGCTACTATGATACATATGGTTGTCTTACAAATGTAAGAGACCTATATAGGGCATGTGCATAGTAAACAACTGGTGCAGAAGTGTGTGTTGAACTGTATGTTATATACTGAGCTCATACCTTTCAACTGTCCAGAGTTTTGCAGACTGACCACATGTTTGCCTCATATTTGTAGTCATTTTCTCATACAGTTGTGTTTTGTCTGGCAAATCAGTAAAGACTGAAGTCATAACATAAATGGATACAGTTGAATGTCAGAAGTCATATCCTTCAGAGTATTTCTGTGAATGCAAATCCTACTTTGCTATCAACTGTCTAAGTGTGTTACAACAATATTTCTAAAGTGTCACTATTTTTGGGCCTTTGCCTCCCATTTATGTCTGCCTTTGTCCAGATGTCTTGCTCTAACAGGTTGAGAGGTATGACTGAGCTGCAAGAGTGGAAACACAGTGTGCCATACTGACAAAGAACAGAAATGTATATTGAGTATTACCTGTGAACATGTATGTAGTAATAGTAGTAGCTGGAAGCCTCAAACATACAGATATGAGTTGCAAAATGTCAGGTAAATAAGCTGTACTCATTTTACAAATGTGTAATCTGAGTTTCAGTGCATCAAACAGACATAAATGTCTACAGCAACATGTTGTTGTATTGCCTTGAAACAGAAATAATTACTAGTTTAATTATAATTACTAGCTTGAAATTGGAAAAGTGTTTAACTGTGTCATGACTTTGTGTCCAAGCCTACACCAAACATCTATATGAGCACCTACATAGCTGTATGGAATCAACAATACCTGACTGGACAAAATCATCTCCCCCCAAGGTAAATTATACCTCTGTGGTGGACAGCAGCAATACACAAACCCCATAATAGGTGGAAATATTGGTTGTACAGGGCCAAGAAGGAGCAGGGTCAAATTGGAAGCAATTTCACCTTTGTCTGAACAAGCAAATAAGGTCACAGGTGAATTACTCTAAGGCTAACTTTGAGAGCAAATTGGACACATCCACTAAGGCCAATCACAAGGCCTTCCATACATATGTCTGCAATCTCAGAGGCAGCACCCAAATCTGCTTTGTACTGGTGGTTAATAATACCACATACACATACACCAGAGATATAGCCAACCTGCTGCAGACAGGTAAGTGAAAACCTCATCCCCTGTCCTCCCATCAGTAAAGGAGGGAATGCACAGCACCTGCCCCCTTCCCCTCATCATCAGAGAGCAGGTCCGTAATACCCTCTCAAGGGCAACAAACTGAAGTCTCCATGGGACCTGATAGCATCCCTGGCTGCATCCTACATGAACTCAAGCGTGAGCTCTCAGCTCCATTACACACTGTAGTCAACCAAAGCCTGAGCACCAGTGTTATCCCGTCTGCATGGACAGCCACTGTCACCCTCTACCAAAAGGTGGAAAATCCACTGACCCAGCCAGTCATATGCACATCAGCCTAACTAGCCTGATCTGCAAGAACATGGAAGGCATTATCAAGGACCTTATAGGCATGGACATCGGTAACCTCAAAATACTTAAGCCAACACAGTTTGGTATTGTCAAAGGGAGGTCATGCCTGTTAAACTTGGTTGACTGCTTTTAAGCAGTCAATAAACACATGGATGAGGGGAAGATGGTGCACATTGCCTACCTTCACCTAGCCAAAGCCTCTAAGAATAATCTCCAGTCAGCCATAATATATAAGCCTACACAGCTTGGCATCAACCTGTATGTTACCAGATGGGTAGCTAACTGGCCCAATGATAGCACACGCTCAGTCAAAGTATTGGAAGCCACCCCTAGTAGTAGACCCTTAAAGAGCAGAGCTCCCCAAGGTTCTGTCTGGGGGCCTCTACTGTTTGGGATATACTGTTCTGAGGTGCAAGACAAAACCAGTGGTCTGTGGCTGACCAGGTTCACAGATTAGGTTCATAGGTTCATAGGTTCGTACTAGGCTATCTGCCCTAGGGCATTTATAAGCCTAGCCAGAGTGTATGTGGCCTACACCACCCCTTAGGATGAGAATACTACGCCCTTTTAGGGTTTAGTTTACTATGCCTCTGTCTAGTAGTGACACAGAGATGACCCCCGGGGTAAACCTATGATCTCCCATCCACTTGTCGAGATTTCTCTTGAATAGAGTCAGTGAGGGGCTCTGCCTAACATGGACTGGGATTCTGTTCCAGAGTGTAGGGAGCCTCTGGGTTATGAATCTGTCCCTCCAGCACGTTCTATTTATTTCTGTGTTGAGGTTTAAGTCACTTGTTCTCATGGCTCTGATGGATTTGGATTTTCTGAGGTGGAGCATGTCCATTAATTCAGGATTGGACATGGCCTTGTACGTCAGGCACAGATCACCTCTGAGTAGGCGGTATGCGACTGAATAGAGCTGGATTTTATTCAGTCGGGCAGCATATGACATATGTTTAAGACCCTTTATCCTCTTGGTGAGGAACTTTTGGGGTCTTTCCAACTGCTGCAGGTGTCGGGTGAGATACATCCCAAACGGGGCATTGTACTCAATCATTGGCCTGATAAGAGAAGAGTACAGGGGCACAATGACCTCTCTTGATCTAGATGTGAAACCCTTCATGATAAGGTGGGCAATATAGAAGGTCTTCCTAACCACTTTGGCAATGTGAGAGTCAAATAAGAGGTTACTGTCAACCTGGGTCCCTAGGTCCCTGATTACATCTTCCGTACTTAATGGATTACCGCCTATGTGGTAATTTGTCGGTACCTTGTTTTTCCCAAAGGGTATGACTATACATTTTTTGGCGTTCAGCTTAAGGCCATGGCTCTGGCACCAATTATCCATTTCTATGAGGCCTCTCTGAAGGATGTTTGTGTCCGCTGGAGTATCAATTATGGCGCCCAGTTTGCAGTCATCTGCGAACTTTGTCAGCCATAATCCTCCTATGTTTGCCTGTACCTCGGAAAAATAAATGCCGAACAAGAGGGGTCCCAGGACTGAGCCCTGTGGGACACCGCTTGTGACTGTCTTAGAGTCTGACATAGCTCCAGCAACTCTGACCCTGTGGGTTCTGTCCTTGAGCCAGTTTGCAACCCATCTTGTGACATATGGGTTTACATTTAAGCTGGTGAGTTTGTCTATGATGCCCGAGTGGGGTATTGTGTCAAAGGCTTTTGCAAGGTCAAGGTAGACTGTGTGAACTGCCTTACCCTCATCAATGGCCTTAGTGACTGTTTCAAAAAAGTCGACCAAGTTCAAAAGGCAGGATCTGCCCTTGACAAAGCCAAATTGGGTAGGATCCAATGTCTGTAGGTCCCCAATGTCTTTGTTTATGAGTTCCATAATGATTCTCTCCATAGCTTTGCAGACCAGGCTCGTCAAGCTTATGGGGTGGTAATTTCCAGGGTCCGTAGAAGCACTGCCTTTGTGAAGTGGGACCACTGTTGCCGTCGCCACTCTTTGGGTACGTATCCTGTAGTAAGGCTAAGATTAAACAGCAGCCTTATGTGTGGGTTTAGTTCCTCTTGGAGTTCATGTAGCACACAGCCCGGGACACCATCCGGTCCCATTGATGCTGTGTTTTTAGCTTTAGAGAGGGTGGCTCTCACCTGGGCATCTGAGATGTTAGGGAGCCTACACTCTGCTGCGATAGTTATTTCTCGTTTGGGGAGGGAGGAGAAATTTGCACTGAACCTGTCTGCCAGAATGTTGGCAATGTCAGTGGGTTCAGTGTATTTTGTGTCATTTTGGACTAACTCTGAGCATATCTGGGAGTTTCCACCCAGGTTTCTAACATAGCTAAAGAAGGCCTTGTGATTGTCTTTTGTGTCTTTTGCGATTTTTCTCTCAAAGTTGGCCTTGGATGATTTTATGAGTGATCGTAGTTTTTTGCTAGTACTGATCAGAGATGCCTTCCCTTTTAGGGATTTTGCTCTGTCATGTAGTAGCTTCCTCCTCCTGTTGTAAAGTTTGTTTATGGCTGGGGTCCACCAGACCGGGCGCCTGCCTTTGGGGGAATGGGTCTTGGTTTTATTTGGGATTGCATGATCCATGCATTCTTGAAGGTGCCCATAGAAGGCATTTGCAAAGGATTCAGCAGTGTGGGTTGTGGTTTCCACTGCCCCCTGGGCCTTGAAAGATACCACTTCAGTCTTAAGAAGTGTGAAGTTTGCTTTTGAGAAGTTCTTCACTGTGGTCTTTTGTGCAGGGGGTGGGTCGGGATGTGGATTTCCAGTGAGATTAATTTATGGTCTGATCTTACCAAGGAGGGATGTACTTCCAGTGTGGAGCATTTTGTCCCCATGTTTGTGATGATCAGGTCTAGTATATTGTCTCCTCTTGTGGGAATGGTGACTAGTTGTTCCATTGCATTTGAGTTTATGAATTCTAGGAACCTTTGCGCTAGGGTGTTGGGGCTTGAGTAATGTTCCCAGTCTATGTTTGGGTAGTTGAAGTCTCCCAAAATGATGGTATTTGGAGAGACATTCATACTCTCCAGTGTCTTCAGGAAGGCTGTGTGGGGTTCCTGAGTTTGAGAGGGTGGTCTGTAGCATGCTACAAACTGTAAGGCAGTTTTGCCTATGGTTAGTTGCACCTGGATAGTCTCCGATGCTTCGTGCATTGCCACAAACCTGGAGGTGTGGGTATCTTTGATGAAAATGGATACTCCCCCTCCTTTTGTGGTTCGGTCCAAGTTTTGGGGCTGGAAAGCATGATATGAGGTAAAACCTGATAGTGCTGGGGTGCTCTCAGGAGCCTTGAATCAGGTTTCAGTCACTGCACAGACATCGATGTTCTCCATACTGAGGAGGGCTTCGAGGGCGTGCATCTTGAGGTTTAGACTTCTGGCATTGAGCAGCATTATCCTTAGTTTTTTTCCACTTGTGTTTTCTAGGTTTGTCATTTGAGCCTTGCCTAAAAAAGGCACTATGGGGGTGGCAAGAGCCTTGGCCAATATCCGGAAGCCCAGGGGTGACAGGTGCAAGCCATCCCTTGTGAAGCAGCGTGGCTTGTCAAGCATGTCATCCCAAGCAGACAGACATTGGATCCCCTTAGAATGACACCAGTAATTAAGCCAATTGTTAAAACTGATCATTTTGTCTTTGTACTGTGGCATCATTCTTGGTGAGGGTAAGATGCTGCTCAGGGTCAGGGTCATACCGGCCTGGGCTGCATAATCAGAGAGCTCCTCTATGTCTCTTTTCATGTAGTCCAGGGAGGTACGTCTCAGGTCGTTCACACCGGCATGTACAATGACTGAGTCATATTTGTACTTGCTGTGGAGTGACCTGAGTGCTTGTGTTATGTGGCGGATTCTAGCACCCGACAGGCAGCTTACTGTGACCCTCTCCTTGTTCAGTCTGGTGAGTGGGACGTCAGTGTGCCTGACTATGGAGTCACCTATTACAAGTGTGTCTGGCATGTTGTTTGGCCTTAAGGGCTGTGACTGTTTAGCACACTGACTTTGTGAACTATGTGTTGCCTGTGCTATGTCTTGAGGTGGTGGTTGCTTGGGTGTCTGCTTTGGAGGCCTCTGTTGTTTTGGTAGATTTTAATCAGCCTCAGTATGTTTTTGTGTGTTTATGTGTTTGGTTTGCAGTTGTGATAGTTCTATGTGAGACTGGGTTTGTGGTGTGCGTGGTTACCTTCTCCTCCTGACTGGTCTTGCCAGTACTGAATTGAGAGAGCTCAGCCTCCAGTTTGGCTGTATAGTTGCATCTCTCGCATATATTTGTATTTGTTGGGAGGAGGAGAGGGTTGTCTGTGTACATGAGGCAATTGTAACATTGCCTCAAGATTCCCAGATTCACCAGCTGAACAGGAGAGGACACCAGCAACTGACCCTTCGACATGCTAGAAATAGTGAAAAAGATTGCTGTGTAACTGAGTCAGAAAGGACCTATAGGGAAATGGGTACTCAACAGAATTTAGGTGAATGAAGTACTTTTGTTTGTTTAAGAGTGCTTTACCTGTATAAAAAATGCTTAAGGAGCAAGTGCTGAGCTTTTCAGATAGAGTATAGGTTGTTTAGATTGCAAGTAGAACAGTTCTAAGGGAAAAATTGAAGAGCAGACTTGGCGGAGCCAGAAAAAGTTTAACCTTGTTTAACCAGCGCTGCGCTATGCGCACGACCGCGCAAAGCCATGCAAACGCGGATTTTAAGCAGTGAACTAGAAAAGAGCTAGGAATGGTCCCAAACAACCAATTACTAACAGCTTCTTGTGCTGAGGTCACTTCCCCCAAGGATAGGTAGGCTGCTCAAGGCTCCCCACTCCCACTGGTGAGCAAAGAAACTTCCTTCTATCCAAGTAAGGTAATGGACAACACAGGTACTACACCACAGCCCAGAATACAGCAATGCCTGTATACTGGTCTAAACTAGTCGAGAAAGGCGGGAAAACAAGGATTTTTTTTGTTTTTTTTTTGTAGAAATACACAGAAAATGCAGAGACAGTGATAAATTAGTTACACAGGCTAGCACACTTTAGTGGGCAGCCTCCACAGTTCAATTAAACAAACAAACAAGCAAACTTTCGACTAAATTCGACTAAATGTAACTTTAAGTGCAGATTTTAAAATAAATGCAGTAATCAGTAAAGAAAACAGTTCAGGCTAGTTCAAAGTAAGCAGCAGAAGCTATTTTCAGTGAAAAAAAAAGCAAAGATACTTAAATCCAGAAGGTAGTCACTTTTTCGAGTTCCTTGCTGCTAGGACCACTCTGTAAACCCATGTGGAGCTTGTCTGAGCCTCTGCCCTGTGTAGAAAATATACATGTATCAAGCTACACAAACCCAGTAATACTGTATATTCAATTTTACTTTACTTTTCTTTTGTCATTATGTTGTTTTCTTTTACTGTTTGATTGACTGTTATCTCTATTACCTGTATCTGTTTAAACTGTAAAGTTATAGTATGATAGTGGAGCTTTTCTCCTCGGGCCTCTGCTGAAAATGGACATGTATCCAGCCAGACTAGCCCAGTTAACAAATGTAAAATAAAATAAAATAAATATAGCCAGAAAAAAACGCCCAGAGGCGGATTTTAAGCAGTGAAGTACAAAAGAGCTAGGAATGGTCCCAAACAACCAATTGCTAACAGCTTCTTGTGCTGAGGTCACTTCCCCCAAGGATAGGTAGGCTGCTCAAGGCTCCCCACTCCCACTGGTGATCAAAGAAACTTCCTTCTATCCAAGTAAGGTAATGGACAACACAGGAACTACACCACAGCCCAGAATACAGCAATGCCTGTATACTGGTCTAAACTAGTCGAGAAAAGCGGGAAAACAAGGATTATTTTTTTGTTTTTTTTGGGTTTTTTTGTAGAAATACACAGGAAATGCAGAGACAGTGATAAATTAGTTACACAGGCTAGCACACTTTAGTGGGCAGCCTCCACAGTTCAATTAAACAAACAAACAAGCAAACTTTCGACTAAATTCGACTAAATGTAACTTTAAGTGCAGATTTTAAAATAAATGCAGTAATCAGTAAAAAAATAGTTCAGGCTAGTTCAAAGTAAGCAGCAGAAGCTATTTTCAGTGAAAAAAAGCAAAGATACTTAAATCCAGAAGGTAGTCGCTTTTTCGAGTTCCTTGCTGCTAGGACCACTCTGTAAACCCACGTGGAACTTGTCTGAGCAGTATAGCCAGAAAAAAACGCCCACAGGTGGATTTTAAGCAGTGAACTACAAAAGAGCTAGGAATGGTCCCAAACAACCAATTACTAACAGCTTCTTGTGCTGAGGTCACTTCCCCCAAGGATAGGTAGGCTGCTCAAGGCTCCCCACTTCCACTGGTGAGCAAAGAAACTTCCCTCTATCCAAGTAAGGTAATGGACAACACAGGAACTACACCACAGCCCAGAATACAGCAATGCCTGTATACTGGTCTAAACTAGTCGAGAAAGGTGGGAAAACAAGGATTATTTTTTTTTTTGTTTTTTTTTGTAGAAATACACAGAAAATGCAGAGACAGTGATAAATTAGTTACACAGGCTAGCACACTTTAGTGGGCAGCCTCCACAGTTCAATTAAACAAACAAACAAGCAAACTTTCGACTAAATTCGACTAAATGTAACTTTAAGTGCAGATTTTAAAATAAATGCAGTAATCAGTAAAAAAACAGTTCAGGCTAGTTCAAAGTAAGCAGCAGAAGCTATTTTCAGTGAAAAAAAAGCAAAGATACTTAAATCCAGAAGGTAGTCGCTTTTTCGAGTTCCTTGCTGCTAGGACCACTCTGTAAACCCACGTGGAGCTTGTCTGAGCAGTATAGCCAGAATTGCAGCTGACTTTAAGCTGGGCATTGTCTTACATCCCCCTAGTGATGTGAGCATTCTCCAGGAAGCTCTTACACAAATTAATGGCTGATGCCAGAAGCATTGCCTCAAACTGAATGCCAGGGACTGCATCATGATCCCTGTTGTGGTAGATGTCATCCACACTAGTTATGACAGTAATAAAAATGTACTGAGCATGCAATCAGGCATGAGGTGCCTTGTGCACCAAGGTTTATAGCAACCTGACAGTTTCCCACCGCATTGGCACCATTGTACGGAAGGCTGTCTACATGGCCCACTTCACAAATAAGGGTATGTCATCCAGGAACCAGGAGGCCATAGCATCCCTGTACTCCTCCCTTATCATACCCATTACTGAGTACAATGGCTCATTTGGCATGTACCTTGCCAACATGCAGCAGTTGCAGACACCAAAGAAGTTCCTGTCCAGGAAAATCCAGTGTCTGCAACACCTGTCCTATACCAATAGGCTGAAAACCCTGTTGCTCTACTCAGTGTCATACAGACTGATCATAGGTGATGAGTGTCTGGCTAACAAGGCCATTCTAAAACTAGCTTTGCTGGAGTGTATGCATATCTGTAAGACAAACCCCATTTGCACAATCTGCATGCAAGGCCCTCACATGGTCTGTGACATGAATAGTATTTGTTGACGGTATAGATTTGTGTGCCAAACAATACATTGTCTGTAAAATGCACTCCCTCCCCATGACTAGTAGAGTACCTCTCTAACCTTCTTTCAGAAGAAGCTGGGTGACTGCATGGGAAACACAAAAGACACCACTGGGATCCCTCCTGTGTCCTGGCTGGACAGGTAATGGATAAAGTGCCAGATACCCAGGTACCATCACTGTGCCCCCAAGGGTCTGGCATGCCACAGACACATTCCCCAAACTATGTGAACAAACATCATGTATTGTTCAACTGGTGTGCGGAAATACACATTTGTCTGGCAGTGGGGTCTAGATCTCTCAGGCACATGTATGCATTCCACAAACATCTGGGTGCTGAAGATGTCAGACACCTATGAGGAGATCACCCTACAACACATACGCACTGATCTCAGTTATTGTGTAGCTCAGATGTTCCTGGAATGTCCACATGCACCTGTAGGAGCTGTCATCTATTTGTGGTATGTAGGCTTGAATACATGGTACTGTGACACTGCCCCAAGGGGACAACCAGCAGTCCATGGCACTGATGTGTGTAGACATATAACAACACAGTCTGTCACAGCAGACAGGCCACTAATGTTATTCCACGTACCATACCAGGGTGCTAGGCTGTGGGCCCTGAGCAGCCATATCACTAGGCCACATGTTAGCCCACTTGTGTGCAAGGCAGCAGCTGATGTCCCCATCCACCATAGACATAGGTGGTATCACAAGGGTGTATATGCGGTTAACCATCCATTGAATCATGTTACGCCTGTAAAGGTGTAGGTACCTACTATGTCTGATGTGGAATGGGTGCCTATTCCCCTGCAGGGTGAATGTGTGTGACACACATCCAAGCTGCCAACAAGGCCAGTCAAGGTCACTCCACCAAGTGGAGGCTGTGTGTGTGTGTGTGTGTGTGTGTGTGTGTGTGTGTGTGTGTGTGTGTGTGTGTGTGTTAGAGTGCAGCATGACCTGCACTAGTGCAGCAGTCCCAGCAATGTGGAGTGTGTTATTGCCTGGCATGCCAGAGTGAGGTAACTCTTGAGAGGCATGTATGACACCTGGGAGAAGGCTAGCCTCATAGCCTATAGGTGTATGGTATATGTCTGATGGGCTGGTATGCCTGATAGGGAACTTCTGTGATGTCCCTAGCTGCTGCATGTGCCTCCTGATGTGAATGATGAATGCAGGATTATGCACATTAATGGTCCTCATTGGGGGGAACATGAAACATCAGTATCTGTAGTGCAATGCATGCTGTAATACCAGTATGGTGAAACTACCCACTCACACACACTGTGTTGATAGATGGCAGGGGTATGATGTGGGTGTTAGTGGAGGACAGTGCTTGCAAATGTGGATGTTCAGGATCTCTACATAATGGTGCCCAATGTATGAGGTCCTGTAATGTGTTTCCCTGTTCATGTCTTTCAGGTGGAATGTCTCGACAGCGGCAGCAACCATTTTCATATGCTGAGACTGCAGCAATTGTAGATGCCATGAGACTGCATCACAAAATCATTTTTGGGAAGGGGAGACAGCATTTTCAATACCGGACCAACCTGTGATCAGACCTAGTGGCCACTGTGAACAATCTTGGGGAGCATAGCTGAACATATGCACAGGTCAGGAACAGGGCCACTGACCTCATCCATCATGCCCTGCAAAGGGCTACAGCTGTGGCCAGGGACCAGACAGCCACAGGTGGAGGTCCTGCTATGCAACCACCACTTACACCAACAGAGGAGTTCCTCACCAACCTTGTGGCAGCCACTGCACCCCAGGAAACCATGCAATCCTATGCCATGGAGGTGGGTGGCACACAGTCAACAGGTGAGGAATGTCCAGGTAAGGCCCCAGTGGACATCACTTCAATACTGTATCATTCATACTGGAGTATCTCGATGCATATGTCAGGTCAAACTGCATTTGTGGGTGGGGTTTTGTAATGCACACAAGTGCACATCTATTGTGAATGACAGCAAATTGTGTAGTATCAGAGCTTGTACTGTACATGTTCAGAAATGCATCATTTATCCTCTACCAGTGCCTCATGTGAGTGTGCTGACAGTACCTCTCTCCCACTACTTCATAGGTCCCTCTGGTATGGCTGGAGAACAGTTGCATGAAGCCGGTGAGTTTGGAAATGTCTTGTTGTGGCTCACCAATACCCTAGATATGTTAAGGGCATGCACTTTTCTATGTACACAACTATTATTCTTAGACATATTGCAATATGTGCATGTTCACTTGTGGTAGGGTTAACTGCAGTGCAGCACAGTGGCCATCACAGCAGCCTATTTGCAGGAGCTGTAACATATTGGCTTATATGTTTCTGTAGGTGTTGCCACTGTGCTATATAGGGGTACATCAACAGTGTGTACATGCGTGCAGTGTGTATTAGGTGAAGGTCCATCACATACTACCACTTCTCACATATCTCAGAGGTGTATATTAGTAGCAATATTAAGTGGACATAGCTGCAATGTATGATGTTATTGGGGGCCTGCCCAGAGTGTGCCTACTGTGGTCTGATTGCGTGTTGTGCATGTCATCATTCAGAAATTGTGTGGTGTGTATAATGCCTTTGTGCCACCTTACCTGCATGTGTCTGAGTGTGTGTGTGTGTGTGTGTGTGTGTGTGTGCGTTTGTGTGTGTGTGTGTGTGTGTGTGTGTCTTGTATCAGCAAACATTATAGTGCAGGTATTAATTTACATATGTTGTTTTCCCCGCACAGGTGAACATAGGGGTTGGGATCTTGATCCCTCACAACCTGATGTCAGTGTCTTAGCGGACTCTGATGATGATGGTGGTGATAGTGAGGCAGAGGTGGGGTTATCAGGGGATGAATCTGTGCCATTGGTTGGCATCCCATTTTCACCCACAATGTCCCTGCACACAGTCAGTATGCCCCCACATACCCAGTCCCCAGCAGCCACAGATAATAGGCAGTTGGAGGATGGTGGCATGGAACAGGCTAGTGTTGTGACTATGGCAAGTGTGAGTGTAAACACTAGCCATAGCCAGAGAGCAGGCGAGGTCCCACACAGGCAGATGGACAGGGGTGCTCGAAGGGAGACTGTTGCCCATCAAGCCCCTATTGCAAGTGTCAGAGCAGGTGTCACCAGACGCATGTTTCTATCCATTATTGATGCACAGGCACATCTGAATGCAACACCAGACAGATGCTCAGGGTCATGAATGCAACACTTCCTGTCATGCATGACGACCTCCACTGCCTTGGTGAGGCCACACTTTATTATGCTTCTGTCATAGATAGATGGTGGGGTGAGACATTGTCATTGCTTGACTGTGCAATGTCTGTGCTTGAGCATGTGGTGGGAGTAGGGCGTCGGCCAAGTGGATGTTGGTCATCAACAAGATCAGCTGGGAGTCCATGTGGCTGTGCACATTCACACTCCCATAGGGGCAGTACCACCAACACTACCAAAAGGAGAGTGCTGTCCACACCACAACAGAGCAGGCCATGAGCACATGGTCCTGTCCCATCAGGGACATGGATCCAACAGACAGCAGCCACCATCCGGGAGTAGTACTGCATCTGGCCTTGGGCCTGGTGGTGCCAGTGAGACTCCTGGAAGAACCAGTTCCCATGTCCATGCCCAGAGATGGTGAACTGTACATCCTGCCATGTATGGTCTACAGCTATCCAACAACCCCCTGTGTAGGGCAACCACATGGCTTGACTGTGTGCATATGAACACTCACACATCTCTATCACAGGCAGGTCACCACCAGATATACACAACTCCTCTGCATGGCCCAGTTGAACAACACCCCATCAGACACACACACACACACACACACACACACACACACACACACACACACACACACACACACACACACTCACACACACACACACACACACACACACACACACACACACACACACACACACACACACAATGTCAATCATATCGCCCAACCTAGGCCTCTGGCAAACCCACACCACACCCTGTGCATGTGATACCTATGCCACATCCCTGTTATCCATACCACTGATGCAAGGACATGCTAATATGGGTCTGATGCACAGGGTGAATATATTACTTTGTAGTAATGTAATGCTGTGTAAGGTGCTGTCTGATGGCAATTGTTATGGGTACACATCAAAGTGTATGTACCTTTTTAGCCATGATGCATTATTGCTGTTAGTACTGCTGACTGACTGCAGTCTCACATACTGTATTCTGTTTGTGTTCCAGTTTTCTATGTGTCTTCAGGCTGTGGGCCTGCTGACATTCCCAATGATAAGTATGTCAGACTGGAAACACAGTGACCTTTTAATAGCCAAGGTACAGCTGTATATGTACATGTTTATCAGGTGTGTATGCATGCAACAGTGTGTGAGGTACACTGGGGACAGACAGTGTGACCTTGCATACATACAACTTGACACAGCCAGCTAGCCTTCATACATGTTACCTGGGTGTTCTGTAGTACCACAGGCTCATACATACAGAGGTTACTTGAGTACTGGCACTAGGTCCCACACAAGTCTAGCCATTACTTTAACCCCAACAGATTCACCTATCTTGTGGGCACCAGGTAGTCACAGGGCCTTCACATGTCTACATACTGCACACACATATGCAACACACAATGTGTGTGTGACATTATTAAATGTGAAGTGTGGGACACAAGTTGTAGTTATGTGACAGTTGGCAGCACATAGCATGCCTATGGCAAGTGCAACACACAAGACTTCTTGTGAGATGCTACTATGACACCTTCTTTGTGTGACATTACCTTAGCTTACAGTATTTCTCATAACATTAAGGTGCTTCTGATGTGCAATAACTGCTGTATGCAATCAGTACGGAACTGTATGACATATTTCTTGTTCTACAGTCTTGGGACCTCTTTTCACTGTTTCAGTTGTCACAGGTTACACCTTGACAATCATGGACTGCAACCTGCAGAGTGGTACGGACATACCTCTCAACTGTACAGATTTCCACATAATGTCTGGATTCTTGCCTCATATTTGTGGCCTATTTTCTCATAAACCTGTGTTTTTCTGGCAAATTGTTGGCAAATCATTGTGGGTTGATGTAAAAAAATAATGGCAGACATTATGAGTTGCAGATGTCATACCTTTCATACTATCTATCCTAATGCAAAACCTGTTATTCTATCACCTTTATAATTTTGTAGCAGGAATATTTGACAAGTGTCCCTGTTATGTGGCTTTTGTCACCACATTATTTATGTCTTTGCAAACATTTCATGCTGTAAGAGCTTGGGAGGTATAGGTACAGATGGTGGCCATACCTCTGCATATGTCTGCAGGTTGTCCTGATGTCTGACCCATAATTTCTTTCCATCTGTCATAAACCTGTAGTTTTCTGGCAAATGTTTTGGAAAATCATGACAGACTGACATTGCAGATTAATGACAGATATTGTCATGTAACAACACATACTCTTTGGAAGGTGCATTCACATGCATGACCTGTTCTGCTATCTATTTCCAATGTGTGACATAGCAATATGTGAAGAGTGTGCTCAATGTTTGCTGTTTGCCCCAGTTTCCCATATGGCTTTAACAAGATGTCTTTCTGTGAGTGGTTGAGAGTTATGCTGGTACATACATACATACAGACACACACACACACACACACACACACACACACACACACACACACACACACACACACACACACACAAACACACACACACACACACACACACACATTCATGACCTGCCTCTGCTTATAACCAAACCTCTACTGGCCAAGTTTTACAAATGATATTGTTAGATACATAACAGAAACACAACAGAGGTAAGGTAGTGTTACAGTGTCTTCCAGTACTATTCAAGTGGGTGACAATTGCATGGGCTGTTGGGATTACCAATGGCAGGTTTAGAGGCCCTTAATATGGTAGAGCCACCTGAAACACACACACTGCTGCATGGGGGCATGCATTGAAACACGCATGCACACAGAGTTGACACTTCCAGTATTAGATGACCCACCTATCTATTTATGTACAATACACAGTGATATGACTATTGCATACACCACAGTGCCTTTGTGTTAGAAACTGTGTAACTTTGCTTGTAAGGTGAATGACATCTGTAGGGGCTGCAACTAGGTTGGCAATGGGCGAGTTAACAGGGTGAAAGTGGCACACAAAATGGTATAACCATTGCATACACACAGTACAGACAGCCACAGGGGATATGCATACAGAAACACATGCACAGCTGCCAATAGATTAGAAACCCTACATATCCACTTGTATGTACTATAGTGCTATGTACATATTACATGCACTACAGAGATTATATGCTGGGGACATAACTTACTACCTCTTACAACAAGTAATCTTGGGAATGCCTTCATTGATGGTGGGATAAAACACCCAAAATAGCAACTAGTCACATACATTGGTCTTACATACCTGGACAAGTGATAGAGTAACAGACTTTGTATCAGCATGATGTTTCAGACAGGTATTAAGTCTGATCCTGACATGTCTGCCACTATGGTAACTGTGACATATTTGACATTGATTACTCATAAATGCCCATTGTTAGGGGACACAGACCACATATAGGTTGCAAACATCTGGATATTCCATATACATCTATAGAGATGACTGGTATGGCCTGTATAGTTTAACATGGTGCATGTAAGGCATATGCCATTAACTGCCTCTTCAAAGTAATGCCATGGGGAGGGAGTCAACAGGCCTTAAAATGGTATAAACAACACACACAACAGTCACAGATGACATGCTTCACACACAAACACACACAGTGCTATAGTTGCCAGTATTGAGATTAGAACTGCTACATATTTAATTATTTTTACTATAGCATTACACAGTCATTGCAAGTGCCAAAAAACTTATAGGGCTGAAGAGTGTATACTGATACTTCTAAGGTGAATGGCATCATTGGGCCTTGTAAAGTAGGGCAATAGGAAGTGTACTGGGTGGAACACACCTCACAATGGTATAACCCCACACCCCCAGGGATATGGTTTACACACACACACACACACACACACACACACACACACACACACACACACACACACACACACACACACACACACACACACACACACACACACATTTGTATTTGCAGGACTGACATTAGAACCCTTACCTATCTAGTTATTTGTACTACAGTGTTATGCAGTTATCTTACATGCCACAGAGCTTATATGATTGAAAAGTGTCTCAAGGTAATTCTAAGGTGAATGACATCAGCAGCCCTTGCAAAGTATGATAATGGGAAGTGTGCCGGGTGGCAAAGGCCTCAAAATACTTTAATCTACAAACATGCACACTTACAAACACTTATATACACACATTTGCCAGAACTGAGATTAGAACCCCTGTCCATCTAATTATTTTTCTATACTTTTACGTAGTTATTGCACGTGCCACAGAACTTATAGCGTTGATGGCTGTCCAAAGGTACTTCTAAGGTGACTGACAGCAGGACTGCTAAAGTAGAGCAATAGGAAGTGTACTGGGTGGGAATGGCCTAAAATTCTTTAACCTATAAACACACACACACACACACACACACACACACACACACACACACACACACACACACACACACACACACACACACACACATTTCCATTTGCCAGGACTGAGATTAGAACCCCCTACCTATCTAGTTATTTGTACTATAGTGTTACACAGTTATTGCATGCACTACAGAGATTATAGGGTGGAAGACTGTCCCAAGGTACTTTTAAGGTGAATAACATCAGCAGCATGTATGCATGTATGTAAGTATGGCAATGGAAATTGTACTGCATGGGAAAGGCCTCAAAATACTTTAATCTACAAACACTTATATACACACTCACACATTTGCCAGAACTGAGATTAGAATCCCTGTCTATCTAGTTATTTTTTCTATACTGTTACATAGTTATTGCATGCACCACAGAGCATATAGGCTGATGGCTGTCCACAGGTACTTCTAAGGTGACTGACATCAGCAGAACTGCTAAACTACAGCAATGGGAAGTGTAGTGGGTGGGAATGGCCTAAAATTATTTAGCCTACAAACATACACACAGACACACACACACACACACACACACACACACACACACACACACACACACACACACACACACACACACACACACACACACACACAGGCAGGTGATGTGATAATCCTTCAGTGGTAGAACATAATGGAGCTCACCTTCATGCTGGCACATGCAACTGGTATACAACTGTCTGCAGCAGGACATCACTCTATGCCTTTCAGGGTATCCCTGTCAATGACTCACTCTGTGTGTTTGTCTCCCTGTGTCTCTTTCTCTATCACCGAGTGTCTCTCTCTCTCTCTTCCCCATGCCTGTGTGTGAGTATGTTTGAAATATTGCTCTATGTTGTCCATATATCTATCTATATATATATATATATATATATATATATATATATATATATATATATATATATATATATATATGCCTGTGTATCACACACAACAGATGCAGACATATTACATATGGGCCACCTACAGCTAGCTGAGGGTAATCTTGTCTGATGGGTGTGGGTAGCGTCAGTTAAGGTGTACATAGCTGTCTGTATGCAAAGACATCTATGCACAATACAGTTGTATAGTCCAATCTGGGTTTAAACATGGACTGTAAATCTCTAAGTGTAGGAGCATGCCCAGTATGACCTTCTATAATAACAGTGGGACTCCATTGCAGAGATAGTTGTACTCCTGTCTGGGTTTTGTGTGCTACAGCCATACCTCTCAACCTGTTAGTGCAAGGAATCTTGAGATAGCCTGTCAAAATGGGGGGACAATGTTCCAAACATAGGGAGATACTGTAAATATTTATTTTATTAATGTGGAAAGTTGCTAGTGTAGCAGGCTTTGTTGTAGCAGACATTTTCTGACATATAAATCATCTGACACTGAGATGTATTGTGTCATTACTTACTGACAGAAATCCTCAGATCATCACAGTGATTTACCTAAGAAATACAAGATGTATGATGCACAGACCAACATTATGACCCAAACTATAGACATTCTTGGCCAATCTGGCCATTTGAGAGGTGTGGCTACAGCAGATTGGCTGATGAAGCTGTATAAACAGTCCAGCACCTCAGTGATATACTGTCTGGGGATCACCTGCTTGTGTGTTATTCTTCTTAGCTGAAAAGTAATATCTTGGATTGACTCATATTTGTCAACTGTATAGTTTTTTGAAGAATGTCCAGATATTTGTCTCATACTTTTGGTCTGTTTTTCATAACATTGTGGTTTTCTGACAATTTAGTGTAAAGAATTAAAGACTAAAGTTAGAAAATAATGACAGAACATTTGAGTTTCAGACTTCATAGCCTTTAGAAAATTCATGCTAATGCAAAACCTATTATTCCATCAACTTTCTAAGTTTGTGAGAGCAATGATTTCAATATCGCCCCTATTTTGGGCCTTTGTCCTACTTTTATTTATGACCTTATCCAGATGTCTTGCTCTAAGAGGCTGAGAGGTATGGGTGTGGGTACAGAATGCATTCTACTGAGCAGATATGCCCATTATATGTGTGGTATATTCCACATAGCACTGTGATTTCCAGGTATGTCAGTGGCAGAGCAGTATGGAGTATTGCAATGAACCAGTGACAGACATTTGTTTATAGGTTGATATGAGGTTAATAGGTTATTGGCCCTGAAGCCCTTATAACCCTCACAGATGAGAGTGTAGCTCATGTTAAGACATGTCAGCACCCAGATCCCCTGCCCAGCAAGGACACAGGTGGAATCACAGGACTGTATTTTCTGTTTCCCATGCAGTTATACAGGGAGCATTTCACAAGGGGTATTGAGGCACTAGGCTTGATGTGGACAGGGTGTGCATTCCACAGATGGGGAGTCTGTGGGACATGTATTTGTCACACCAACAAGCCCTATTGATATCACAGACCAGGTTGATGCTGCCCCTACAGGTTGATTGAGTGGGTCTTGACTTCCAGATGTGCAACAGTCCCATCAAGGCAGGGTCTGGATTGCTTTGTATGTCAGACAGAGGTCATGGACTCTGTATGGAACTGAGTAGTGGAACAGTACTGTTAGCCTGTCTGTGTAGGGTAGGTGTTTGGGGTCCTGGATTCTCCTGGTGAGGAACCTCTGTGGTCTCTACAGCTGCTGCATGTGCTTTGTGAGGTACATGCTGAAGGGGGCATTGTACAAAATAATTGGCCTTATAAGATTAGAATACATGGATGTTATGAACTCTTTGTCCCTGGATGATATATCCTTATTTTTGTGTTGCCCCATCTATGAAGCTTTCTGTACAGCGGAAGCAACATGATGCTCAGACTTCAGGTTGCTAGCAACCTGGGTAGCCAAATGCCTCACTACTGATTGTGTATGCAGGACATTGTTGTTAATGCAATAATATGTGGGGATGTCAGTCTCCATGAAGGGGGTGATAATGCATCTGCAGGCATTCAGCTTGAGGCCATGTTTCTGGCGGCAGTCATTTGTTTTGGTGAGACCCTGTTGTAGGCCATCCACATCACTTTGGGTATTGATGACTGTTCCCAGCTTACAGTCATCTGCCAACTTGGTCAGCCATAGGCCAGTGTTTTTGGCCTGTACCTCTGGGAAGTATATCCCATATAATACCAGAGGCCCCCAAACTGATCCCTGGGGTATGCCACTCATTACAGGAGTAATGATTGACTTGGCTACCCCTATTATGGTTATGTGGGTCCTATCAATGAACCAGTTTGCTATCCATCTGGTAACATATGGATTGCTGCCTAGTTTACAGAGTTCATGTACTATGGCCAAGTGGGGAATAGTGTGTAGGGCTTTGGCCAGATCAAGGTGGCAAGAGTGCACCATCTTTCCATCATCCATGCCTTTGTTGGCTGTCTCAGGGAAGTCATCCAGAGTTCACTGACATACCTCCCCTTGAGAAAGGCAGACCATGTGGGGTCAAGTTTTTGGAGTTTGCCAATGTCCCTGTTAATGAGGTCCATGATAATCCATGATGATCCATAATGATAATACCTCAGACAGTTTGTGTTGCTATGTTATTATGAGGTTACATGTTGGCTTTAGCTGTCAACCTGTCACAGACTGACATCTGGACAGGCCCATATATGACAGTCAGACACAGGTCCACACATGGGGACAGGGTGTTAATAGTGCTCTGCCAAACATAGACAGTTAGGAGACTGGTTTGGTATTTGCTTGCTTTTTCTTATGGGTATGACATCTGCTTCTCCACTGCCTGCCACTGGTGTTTTGATGTGAACCTTTCTTGTTTTGCAAATAGTTTGGTAGGCAAATGCAATGTTAGGACAAACAGAACAGATATATGTGGCATACCTGTGGTCCTTCTGTGACAGCCTATCATTCCGGGGGTATAAATGGTGGCCAGTGACTTGTCAGTGCTGACACAGTAAGGTGGCAGCCATTTATAACCTGGCAGTACACTAACTTTCAGGTACCTGCTGTCGTACTAGGCACTGTGCCTCTCAAACTCTTAGAGCCAGAAATCTGGAGAAAGCCATAAATAATTAGGGGACAAAGGGCCCAAAATAGGGAAGGCTTTAAATATTGCACTTACAAACTTCGATAGCTGCTACAATAACAGGTTTTGCATTAGCATGCATTTTTCTAAAGGGTATAAAGTCTGAAACTAAAATCCGTTTATTATTTTCTGACTTTATTATTTAATTATGTGCCAATGATTTGCCAGAAAACCAGAATTTCATGAAAAACAGCAAAATTATGATGCAAAACTCTGGACATTCTGCAACAATCTGTACAGTTGAGAAGTATGCTAGGCACTGTGTAGGTTACTCTGAGCTGCGTACTGTCCATATGAGTGGCCCCCTGTCAATGACTTGTCCATCTTTCCTGCAGTAACGGATATTGACTTTTGGACAGTGTGTACAGGTCCTACTGTAGCTGTAGCTGACATGCAAAATAGTTGTCACAGAAAGTCTTGAAACATGGACCCTGTCAACCACAGTACTGTACCTAGGCCAGTAAGCAACAACAGCTAAGAGTAAGTGCTACCCACTTCCTGACAGTATTAACCATGCATATACTTAGCTCATTGACCCCTGCATATTGTGGACATGCAACAAGTTATCCAAATTGATTGGGACAGCCCTGAGAATGTGTGCTTTGCTGCTATTACCCTACAAACATACATGTTACTGCATTTCTATGGGGACACGTGTGTGTTGGGGGGGGCAAACCTGTCAACTGTAGACATTTGCACAGACTGTGCAGAAGCTATCTTACTTATTGGTTCCATTTAGCATAGTGTTGTGACTGTCATGGAGAACACTGGCATATCACTACAGACCACAGGTTAGAATGTAATGGCAGACATTTGAGTTTCAGATTTCCTACTCTTCAGAGACTTCATGCAACTGCAAGACCTGCTGTGATATCATTGTGTAAGTCTGTAAGAGTACTATTTCATCATTGTTCCTATGTGTGGGCCTTTGCCAGACATTTATTAATGGTTTTCTACAGCTGGCATGCTGGGAGAGGCTGAGGGGTGAGTATGGGACCCCAACATTGATATCCCTGCATGTGACCTATGACTCCCTATTTTATTTGTCCACCACATACACTGCAGTGAGTTCTGTCACCTAGGAACTTACTGCATACTCTGTGGAAGCCAGTATTGGGCAGACATTTCCTGTTGTTCCACATAGCTGTCAGTTGTCTGCTGCTATCCAGGTAGGCCACCCCATTCCCTTGCATACATGCAGCAATACCTGAGATATGCTACCAAAACGTACTACTCCATCCATTTATTGTTAAGAAGAGTGACTTACATTGTGCCTGCAGCAGTTGTGAGGATGGTGCTAGAGGGCTGACTCTGTCATATGCACACAGTACACAGCCTATACATGGTAAGGTACAGGTAGTGTGATGTGTGTGGCATCCATTTTACTGTGTGTGCAAATCAGAGAGAGGTGTGAGTCCCTGGGTCTCTAGGGTGTCAGTGTATATGCTATGTGTTGCCTCTTTGCCAAGGCCAGGGCATACTGGCCATGCCGATGCCTGCCTACAGGGACAGGCTCAGGGGATTCCTCCTCCAAGTCCCCCTGTGCCTGTGGAGACCTTGGGAATGGTGGGGGCTGTGTGCCCTTTCCTGTGATGTTCCTGCCACAGCTGTTTCCATAGGATCATGTTGTGTAGCATGGCACATACTATGAATATGTGTGCACATGTGGCTGGAGAGTACTGCAAGGATCCACCAGATATGTCAAGGCAGCGGAACTGTGACTTGAGCATCCCAAACACACTCTCTACAATGTTCCTAGTTTGTGCGTGTGCCTCATTATGGCATTCTTCAGTGGGTGCGTGTGCATTTCTGATGGGTGTCATCATCCACAGTTCCAGTGCATAGCCAGCATCCCCCACAAGACGGCAATATGGGATGTCTCCCTGGCAAATGCCTGGTACAGCTGTAAGGCATGCCAGATGTGGGAGTCGTGATAGCTACCAGGCCTGCCAGCACACACATTCATGATAATGCCCTGGGCATTGCACGTGACCTAGCAGTTGATGGAGTGATAGCCCTTGCAGTTGAAATACACTCTACCATCTTCACCAGGTGGTGCTTTGATGTGGATGTGAGTGCAGTCTATGGCACCCATTACCTCTGGGTAGCCTGCTACATGGTGGAAGAGATGCATATTGCTGATCCTCTCCTCAGGGGTGCTGGGGAAATAAATGTTCTCACCAGTATGTGGTCGCATGGCATCCAGGAAATGGTGGAGTACCCTGGATGCAGATGCCTGTGAGACCCCCATGATGTCCCTAGTAGCTCTTTGGAAAGTACCTGTAGCTAGTATTCTTAAGACTGCACATATCTTGGTTTCAACTGGGATGGGTTCCCCTCTGTTGGTTCTGGGTCTGATGTGAGGCCGGCAGAGCTTGGTGAGTTGCTGAAGTATGTCCCTGTCCACCCTGTAGTGCTCTAGTATTTCCAGATCATGTTGCCCCTGGAAGGTTACCCTGGGTCTGAATACTCTTCTCCTCCTCAGTTTGGGATGATTGTCAGCATTATCTTGATCACCACCCTCAGTCTGTAGCACATACAGATGTAGCAAAGCAGCAGCAGCCCCTATCATTTTTTCAGTTAAAATTCCCAAGTGTGCACACCAATGGTGCAGAGTTTGTGGGACAAAACAGACTTTCTTTAAGAAAAATCTTGATGACTGGATGGGAAATAGAAAATTCACCTCGAGGATCATTTCTGCAGCACTGCTTGACAGGGGCACAGGAAAATAATTTTCTTGGGTGGCAAAAGCCAGGGAACCTTTTTGGCTAGGCTTATATAGGCCCCAGGGCCGATAGCCTAGTACCTACCTATGAACCTATGAAAGGTGTTTGCATACTTTATACTGGCGTGCTGCAGATGCTGCCTGTGTGATTGGCTGACTATGATACATTCCACCTGCCAGGGTTTGAATGGGCCACTGTGAGTGGCAGAGTTCATATTAGTGATTTGTAGTTCATTTCCTTTATTCTGCTATTTCTTTTTTCTCTATTTCCACTGTGTTTAAGCCCTGCGGTGTACCGCACAAACCTGCATAGCTAGTGTAAACATTGCTGAGCAGAAAAGGCCCTCCCCTGGACATGAACACGCTTATCATTTCATGAACTAGCTAACTACATATAAGCAGCCTCAGACACATCCGCTTGCTTAGCTGTGCTTAGCTGTGCGCAAATAGCAGCCACGGAGCTCCAATGTGCATACACCAAGCATGACACAACCCCTTTTCATTTCAGCTGCTTCTTCTGCTTACAACACCATATTATAGCCCCTACATGGTTAGGTACCTGTGGAGACAGTCTCCCATTTTGCTATTCAGTAAAGTTAGTTCATTTACATACCCCTACTGACTTATACCCTAGTTACACCACTACACCAGAGCCTATGTCCTTAGCAACCACTGTTACCTGTTATTGTTATGTCTGTATACTGCCCGCTATAATGGCAAAATTCATGTTTCCCATTTAATTGACTATTTACTGATTTTTTGAAAATGTTCTACATTATACTATTTGTGAGCAGCTGTGCTGTGCTTAAATGGCCAAAATAGGCCAAAAAAAAACTTTTGATTTTTGCAATTTTTAAACATTTTGGCATGTCAATGGCCATAGTTCCTGCAAGTGGTGGCTGGTGACTTCAAATCAAAGGGGGGCTGCAGGAGACAGATGAATGGGTGGGACCAATGGGGAGGGGTGTGGTCAATTAGAAAGGGGCGGGGCTATGCTCAGAACCACAACATTTGGGACATTAATAAAGTATGCTGTCCTGTGTGCCAAACTGCTATTATGAGAGGCCAATATATCCAAAATGAAGTGGAGAAGAAAAAAAAAACATTTCAATGCATTGTCTACATGACAGCTTACTTTATATTTAAATGGAAACAAAATGGTTGTGAGGCATAAAAAAATAAATTTATTTTTAAATACATTACTGGAATGCCAGTCAAAATCAATTATAAAAAAAACAAGCACCACAAAACACAAATCACTTCTCCTTGTACTGCAGTTCTAATTATAAGGGTAAGGTGGTTCGCACAGCCTATCTAGATCTCTCCAAGGCTTTTGACACCATCCCCCACTCTGGAATTATAGATAAACTCACTAAACTAGGTATAAATTCTTATGTCACAAGATGGGTTGCCAACTGGCTCACTGACAGAACCCACACTGTAAAAGTAGCAGACTCTAAATCCAACTTCAAACCAGTGACAAGTGGGGTACCACAGGATTCAGTCCTGGGTCCTTTCCTGTTTGGTATCTACTTCTCTGAAGTACAGGCTAACACAGAAGGTCTTTGGCTAACAAAGTTCGCAGATGACTGCAAACTAGGAGCCATAATCAAAACTCCTAATGATGTGGACATCCTACAAAAGGGCCTCACTGAGACAGATGCTTGGTGTCAAAGCCATGGCCTCAAGCTCAATGCCACAAAGTGTATTGCCATCCCTTTTGGTAAAAACTCTGTACAGATGAACTACCACATAGGTGGTAGTCTACTTAACACCGAAAGTGTGATAAGAGACTTTGGGACACAGGTGGATAGTAGTCTCTCCTTTGATAATCACATTGCCACACTAGTCAGGAAATCCTTCTACATATCACACCTCATCAAAAAAGGTTTCTCATCCAGGAAAAAAGAGGTCATTGTTCTCCTCTGCTCGTCACTCATTAGACCCATTATAGAGTACAATGCCCCTTTTGGTATGTACCTCACAAGACATCTACAACAACTGGAAAGGCCACAGAAATACCTCACAAAGAGGATTACCAGCCTCAAACAGATGCCCTACGCAGACCGTCTCAAAAAACTCCAGCTTTACTCCGTCGCATATCACCTACTCAGAGGTGATCTCTGCCCAACATACAAAGGTATGTCAAACCCAGAGCTGTTGGACATGCTCCAATTAAAGAAATCCCAATCTTTCTGAGCTACAAGCTCTAGAGACCTAAACCTTGTCACCACAATAAACAGAACATGCTGGAGGGATAGATTCCTATCTCAGAGTCTTCCCATATTCTGGAACAAACTACCTATCTATATCAAACAAAGCTCCTCATTAGCACTCTTCAAGAAAAATCTTGATGATTGGACGGGAGATAGGAAATTCACCCTGGGATCACTTCTGTGGCTCTGCTCAACAGGGACACAGGAAAATAATTTTCTTGGGTGGCAAAAGCCAGGGCACCATTTGGCTAGAAGTATATAGGCTCTGGGGCTAATAGCCTAGTACCTACCTATGAACCTATGAACTTAATTTATATTCAGCTTTATAAAAGTACCAAGTAACATGCTGAAAGTAGCAATCTCTATGATACCCCCACTTGTAAAAATGTTTCTTATCCAAAAAAGACCTGCTGTCACACAACTATCTACTTGTTTCATGGGTAAAACATGATCAAAGTAAAAAATGAACAGCAAACAAGAAACAAGCTCAAGATAAATTGCTTAAAGGATTATTGCACATGTTATGGACCATACATGATGGATTGGCATTCTGTTTAGTTTACAGTAAAGTCTGCAAAGATGACTGCAAGTCTCTAACAAATGTAATGAGCTTCTGAAAATACTGTAATCCTGTCCTTTATTACAAATACTGTCATATGCATTTCAATCCCTAAGGCTTATACGTTATCTAGTTAAGTAAATCTTCTCTGCATGGCAACAACAAAAAGGCTTTCAATGTTGATAATTCTTTAACAGTATGCTTATTAAAGCTTACTTGCATCTTACAATCTCAGACAAGCTCACCTGACGGCCATTAAAGCATTGCTATTTAAACACAGAGCAACAGGCACTGCAACAACATTCATTTTCTGAATAATAAGAAGCATAAATCAACAGTATAAAAATATGACAGAAAATCAGAACATTTTGCAAAATCAAGGACAGATGAAAAGCCACTGTAGTACTTGTGTCTACCTTGGATGGGGGGATAATCTGCACACTTACACTGGATAACTGCTCCTTGCCTTGCTTGGACACATCCAGAGTCATTACATGTGGGACAGGGGTATGACAAGTATGTCACAATTTGAAATGTCTCTGGCTGATGGTGATGGCCCTGACACATTTGTCATATCTCTCAACCTCAGAGCAAGATATCTGGACAAAGCCATGAATAGAAATGGGACAAAGGCCTAAAAATAAGAACAATTTTTAAATTTTGCTCTTATAAACTTAGAAAGACAATAGAATAGTAGGTCTTGCATTAGTATGAATTTTCTGAAGGGTATGAAGTCTGAAACTCAAATGTCTGTCATTATTTTCTAATGTTAATCTTTAATGATTTGCCAGAAAACCACAATTTTATGAAAAACGGACCAAAAATGTGATGCAAAAATATAAAATAGTCACACAATACAGCTGGGAAACTGTCAAAGAAGGGACACTTTTTTAATATTAGTACTGTTAAGTTGAGTAGCTGACAAAATAAGAGAATCTACATGCATTTCTGAAATAAAAGTAATCTATAACTCTGATCATTACAATTATTTATTAATTGTAAACCCTCCACATTTTCCTCCAAAATTGCAATTTTGTGAAGGAATTATTAGGGGAAGAGCAACATTTTGAGCCACAATTGGGGACAGGTGAGAGGTTTGGATATACCTAATTCTATAAAGCAATTTATTTGCATGTACCTCTCAACCCCTTAATGCAGGAAATCTGGACAAGGGCAAATATATTGGGGAAACAAACAAACAGTACTAAAAAATGCTGTTGTATAAACTTAGTTGACAGAATAACAGGTCTTGCTTTAGCATGTATTTTTCTGAAGGATATGAAGTCTGAAACTCAATATCTGTCATTATTTAGTGACTTCACCCCTAAATGATTTGCCAGAAGACCACAAATGTTTTGAGGAACAAACCAAACATAAGAAGCAGATATCTATTCATTCTGCAGAAATCTGGACAGTTGAGAGGTATATTTCAGCTGGGGCTGTCTTTGAGTTTGCCACCCTTCCCCCCTCACAAAATCATGATTGAATGCCCCCCCCCTGCAGCCATTCCAATGTCCCATTACTTGGCTATTTCACCCCATTTGCCATAAACACTGTAATGTGCATACTGCTTTACTTTTACAATGATTTGGATTTCATTTAAAAGTTGTATTTTATATTTTACAGGACAAACACTAATAGACATCTGCTAAACAAAGCAATGCAGTCTCACAATGAGAATAGACTTAGCATTAAAACTTCTCTGCCCTTGAAACTCGCATTCATTGAAACAGCCTTGAAACCCAGAGTCAAAGAAAATACATCTGGCCAGTGGCAGATAAAGATTAACTGTGGGCTGTTTTCAAATCATAGTCAACATGCGCACAAAACGTACATGTGTTCTTTGATGCACCTTCCTGATTGTATTAAATTATATTCTTTGTATAATACAGTACAGTTGTTAGAGGCCAATTTAAATTTATTGTTTTGAACATTTTTTCTCGTAAACAATGAAACAAAATGCCTGCACCAATAATGACAAAACGGTCCAATTCAGAACATTTCCATCATAAAAGTCTACTCAAACTTCTACAATCCACCTGTATCAGTAAATATGCACAATCTCTGCAGAAGTAAAAGTCATCTAAATAATTCTACATTAAAGAGATCTGTAACTAATGAAGAGGTTGCTGCTAGCAAACAACTTTATATTTCATTGTTTCATCTACAAATAAAGGGCCTGTTACCCTTGAGGAATAAATTGCCTAAGTTACATTAAAAAATAGGCTAGTAATATTGCAATAGGAAACGGATGGCAAACTGATAACAGGTTCATAGTTACTAGGTATCTCCACCAAAGAGGACATTTTCAGGACTGTAGCATCCACCCCATTTAAAAATACAACACAGTACAGTATCAGCAATGTATCTACATACTGTGAGAGTAGAACTCACAGCCTTCTACATCAAAAGCAAGTATTCAACCTGTTATGCTATTAACAATGCAAGCAGGCTCAGCATAAGCAGCACTACATTTCTCTTCCCCTGAAGCTCTCAGCTCCTTGTAAAATCCACTTGACACTCAACTGTATCTCTCAACATTGCAGCACAAGAAATCTGGAAAAAGCCAACATTTATTGGGTGGGGACAAAAGCCCCAAAACCAGGGACACATTTTAAACATTGCGTGTATAATCTTGGAAAGTTGCTAGAATAAAATGTGTTATCACAATGTGTTTCACTGCCAAGTCTTGAGCCCAGGACCCTGTGCACTATAGTCAGACCAACATACCACTATGCCAAATCAGCTGTTTCTTGAAAGACAAGAAGACTGAAACTTAAATGGCTAACATTTAGTGAATTCAGTTCTCACCATAGCTCTCAACCTCTTAGTACAAAACACCTGGACAAAGCCAATAATGGGAGAATACAGCCCCCAAACATATTCAGTGAATTCAGTTCTCATCATAGCTCACAATCTCTTAGCACAAAAAACCTGGACAAAGCCAATAATGGAGGAATACAGCCCCAAAGATAGGGACAAATTTCAAATATTGATCTTAGAAACTTAGACAATTGTTAGAATAAAGGGTTTTGTGTTACCATGTATTTTCTGAAGAATATGAAGTCTGAAATTCAAATGCCTATCATTATTTAGCGAATTCAATCCTTCACTGATTACAAAAAACAGAAAACCACAGATTTTATGAGGAACAGAACAGAACAAAAATATGAGGCAAAAATCTACACAGTTTTCACAAGTGGTGGTGGGTAGGGAACTTAGGCTCTTGCTACCTGTACCCAAGGTACAGGGTTTGAGCCTGAGCAACTCTAACTACCAGGTATATTTAACTGTGGCATACACACACACACACACACACACACACACACACACACACACACACACACACACACACACACACACACACACACACACACACACACACACACACACTAATGAACCTAAAGCAAATGAACCATATTCCCTTGCAGTATGTTACAGTAATGAACCTGAATTCCATTGGAGTTTTGGAACCAATCAGTAGCCATCCTAACAAATTCCCCTTGCAGTGAGAGCCGAGAACCAATCAGTAGGCATCTATGTCATGTATGTGACTGCAGACGTGACAGTCCAATCCCCTTTCACTTTACTGTGGATACAAACCACATCGTGTTCTGGGCATCTGTTCACCGATGCCTGTCTTCTTAATCCAGACTGTTTTAACAGCAGTCTGGATTGTTTTTTTTTTAAAACCTGGAACTCGCACGTGTGTGCAGTTTGAGTTACTTTAACAGTGAGTCAGTCAGACCCACAGCTATGCAGCCAGTATACAATAGTATACTAATTATTTTTTTTTCTTTTTCTTTCTTTTTACAGCTGGAGGGGCTACAGTCCTTCAGTCCAATAGCACAAGCTGCCCCTAATTCTGGCCATTGGCATGCCTAATAAACCTAATACATGCTTTACTTTAAGCTGTCATGCCCCCCATTTTGATTTTTGCAGAAATTTACATGGTTACTAACCAAATACATTTCTGCTGCAGACATGGCTCCAACACAGATGCCTGTCTGCTTGCTGGATTGCAAATTCACCTCATCTGCATGGTTTGCACCAGCAAATGAGGTGTTTTACATTATTCCGTCACATCTGTGACAGAATAGTGCTGGAGGCTCATGCACGCCTCCTGCCTTGTTTACTGGACCGCACAGGCTACAAACTCCATGATCAAACCATGCCACTATGCTTACATGTAGATTAGCTCTGTGTAAGCTTTATTAAATCCTGGGGTAAGTCTATTAAGGACAGTAATCTAATTACACTGTCTTGTACCTTTTCGTTTTTGATAAACTCGGTTTGGTCTTCATGAATTAATAGTGAAAGAATATTATTTAATCTGTTTGCTAAGATAGACATGAATATCTTGTAATCAATGTTATGCAAAGAAATTGGCCTGTATGATGTGCAAAGGTTGGGCTTTTATTTGGTTTTAAGATAAGAGAGATTATATAATATTTCCATGAGGAAGGGGTGTTTGCTGTAGTTTTAACTTCTTGTAATGCATTGAGTAAGATTTTCAATATGTTATTAGGTAAGAGTTTATAAAATTCTAGAATTAGACCATCCAGCCCAGGTACCTTTTTTGTCTTAAGATTTTTTATTTGTTCCTTTAATTTTTTAAAGGAAAGGGGTTTATTTATGTTATTAATATTGTGTTTGGATAGCTTCTTTTTGATATTATTAACAAGAAAGTTATCTGTACTTTATCATTTGTAGATGAGTTATTATTATTAATATTTTTGTAATGTTTTTTTAAAACATAATGGTACAGCACCATATTATTACTGTCTATGAATTCCAACAGGATTTTAGAGTGATAACATAATTGCCACCATTAATCCCCTGCACCTTAAAAGCTCCCCTAATCCAACTAATAGATACCCTAGCATCTATCTGTTTCTCCCAACCAACACACAACACCAAATATTCTGTTTCCTACAAACCTCATGTTATGCCAACAGCCATGCCAATAGACAAATCAAATGCTCCACATTCCTCTGTAACACCATCTGCCTACCTTTTTCTTCCTGATCCAACTCTGATGTTTTTAACCAGATCGCCATCCTTATGGCTTAATTTATAGCTCTTAGGCAATGCAAGTTGACTAACATTTTGCTTACCTGAAACAATCCCACATTCATAAAATCTGAAAGAGTAGTCCATAAAACATAATCAAAATAAGAATAAGCATCTTGCCCCTCCCTCCCTTCTTATCTAAAAATGGCTTAGTGACAAATTAGTCTGCAAAACAAACCTCATTTATATAATGTAGCTAATAAAACAATATGCCACATCATTATTAAATATCTCCACTATATAATGGGTTTGATTAAAAAGCACAAATGTTCATCAGACCCTGGGAAGTTCTTACGTCCTTTCTACTGTATGGTACATGCACATATCTCTGTATGTGTTAGTGCAGGCTAGATATTTTATAGTGTACGTCAATGATACTATGGCAGTTATGCAAGTAACCATGAAAGCATTTATAAATAAGTTTAAAAGGAGTTTTTTTTTCAAAAAAGTATGTTTGTAGCTGTTTATAGACTTTTTGTAGAGGAAGTGAAGATATGTAATGGGCATATATTTTGAACTGGTAATTGCAAGTCTATCACATAAAAAATCCATTTAGCTAATGAAATAGCATCATCACTATTTGCGAAATTGGGCATAATATGCGGTAGCCCCTAGGCATAATATGGGGTAGCTCCTAAAAAAAAAAAATCAACATTTTCAGGAGAAAAAATATTACACCACTTTATGAAGCCATATTTAACTAATATTTCAGTAATACATTTTTAAAAGTAAGGAGCGGCAAGCAACAATATTGCCAAGGACTAAGAGTCTCTTCTGTTTGATTCTGAGGTTGACTATCTTCTGTGCAGAGTCTGTATTTCCTACCTGCATCCATGTTGGTTTTTGCTGGATTTTTCTGGCTTTCTTCTACCTCACAAAGATGTGTTGTAGGGGAAATGAGATTCCCCAAATTGTAGGTAGGTGTATGTGTAGTGTGCGTGGGTTAGATGATGTATTATCTGATAGACTGACATTCTGTCCAGAATGGGTTTCAATTTCTTGCAATTTCTGGCTGCTGGGATAAACTCCAGTATCTCTATGATCATGCAAAGGATAAAGTGGATTTATAGATGTATGGATTGGATGAACAGACGGACATATTTAAGAGTAACAGACTAGCAGTCGTCTAAGCCACATTATTCATTTATATGGAGAAATATTTTTCAACAAACACCTCATACTTCTAAGCTGGAAATATAACTTGCCAACCATGTTGTAAAATGGAATTTAATATCCAGAACTGATTTTAAATAAAAGTGGAAATACCTTTATAGCCCTTCCTTCACAATCTTCTGTGATGTACCGAAGTAGCAGATATAGGGAGAATGCATCATAAATGGATTTTTTTCAAGCTGTGACAATATTCAGATGAAATATATCTGATGTCAGACATGTAACAGCTGATGACCCACAATATAAAAACAAAGACACCACTCCTGATTACATATTTATGCAGGCTCATGTATATAACTAGGCACAGTTAAAACATCTGACATAAATTAACTGCAGATATACTGCAGAAGTAAAGAGATAAAACAGGAAAGGAATATCAGTCTGGAAATGGCAGTCATATGATATATATAGCATGTAAAAATGATCATAATGTTAGGGTAGCTTTTCACTACTTTTAATGTTTTTAGAAAATATAATTGGAAGCATGCTTTTTTTCTCAAAGGGACACATTCTACAAACTGTCTTGCAAAAAAGATAGTGAGAAAGAAATCCAAAGAACATACTATGAAGTGAGTGCACATGATTTTGGCGTACTACATTAGCATGTAGACTTGCTGGTTACACAGTACCACTTTATAGAAAACATGGACTGACCACACTGGCCAAGTAATTATCTGCTTTTGAATTCTATGATTCTGTTTTCTACTACAGACAATTGTAAGGAAGAAATAAAGCTGAACAGCTGAAGTAAAGAGGCAGCAAACTTTAATTATGTATACTTAAAGTTAGGCAGATGAGACATTAGATGGTGTCAGAGGTTTAAGTAGACTAGATATGTCAGCATGTCTTCATATTAAATCGCTTATCTTCAAAACAGGCATAGTGAAAATCCTTTATCATACATGCAGAGCTTTCACAGACAGTATGAACATCACATGTAAGAAAGAAGCACCCACATGTGTTTCTAGAAACTTTGTACAATTAACACAAATAATGCAGTTTTAGCCAGTACTGAATGGAAAGTATGTTTCTTTGGAGAAAAAAATTTGCAGATAAAATACGGATCTTTTGAAATGAATGACCACTTACATTAGAATGTCCATGTGGCAGGAGATGAAATAGCCGTATGAGGCAGATGTACTACTCACTGTTGTGATAGTTAATACGGTATTGAATCTGCAGGCATAACAGTATAATGCAACTATTCAATGTGAAAATGCTCTTGAGACTCCTTTTGTACCTGCCATCTGGCAAACTAAGTATGGCTGCGGCCTTTACAGAGCTTTGTCAAGTGGCTGGTGACATCTGGTGGTCACATATATTTATACAGCAATGACGGCATTTCAGACGACCTTCAGTTTTAGTCACTAAGCATCTCTTGCATATAAAATCAAATCGAAATAGAAACACATTTATATCCCGCTTTTAAGGAAATCGCTCCCCTTTTCTGGCCAGCAGAATTAAATAACAATCATCTTCTTTTTTGCCAACATGTCAAAGTTGTTTTCCAAGTACTTTAATACAATATTCCTTATTTCTACAGTTTGATTTCATTTGTCATAACTTCCCAGAATGAGAAGCTCACTTTAAATGTCAATTTTGCCAAATTGTTACTCCAGTGCATTGCAAAATACTGCACATTTTTACATAAAGGATATACTGGTGATTTGATTTAATCTGTCTGCTGCTTTCTTTCCTCATTTTATTTTTAGAGAAATGTTGCAACATTGAGAACATTTTGAAGGCGTTCACTTTGATAAGCAATAGCAATTCATCCCAGTTTCTGGTCTCTGACAGCTGCATACACTGAAGTCAAAGAGTGTCTGTAAACCTAAAACTAAGACAAAGGCTTAAACTGATTTAAAGTAAATAGTTACATTTTCTTTTCCTTTTTTATTACTCAAGTTTGTGTTAAGCTGAGTTCCATCCATATTTCGATAGCTCTATCCTGTGATTTTTATTTCCATGCATAATAGTTGACACACATGCTCATCTCCTTTGCCAGCAGTAGTTTGTATTGCACACATTATCCAACAGTATCTTTTTTCATATCATTTTATGTGCTTTACCATCAGTTGTGCCACACTAACATGGTGGAGAGCATCATTATAGCAATAACCCACACCTGGGTGTGTGTAATACTGGATTTACCCATGGTTCATGTAGTTTGGTCACGAGGGCAAAGCCCAAGTGGCCAAACAAAGCCAATCGTGGGTAAATCCAGAATTACACACACCCAGAAGTGGGTTATTCCTATTATACAATGACATTATTTAAGAAAAAAAATAATTACTTTTCTTAAATAATGGCATTGTATAATGCCTCCTTGCTGCCCTTCCGCAGCTGTCTGGTATTCTGTGGCAGTTCTGATGTACTGCACATGCCTACACAGTACATCAAAGCTGTGGGCAAAAGCAAAAGCAATGGAGAAAGCAAGATCTCTGTTGCTTTTTAAAAACTGTTTCGCTATGTTAAATGAGTTTAACATAGCGAGACAGCTTTAAAAAAAGCAATGGAGAATCTCCGTTGCTTTTTTAAAGCTGTCTCGCTATGTTAAACTAACATAGCGAGACAGTGTGAAGCAACGGAGATCTTGCATTCTCCATTGCTGTAAAAAAAAAGAGTTATAGTAATGGAAAAAGTCCGGGCGACCGGACCTTTTTCCATTACTATAACTCTGATTTACAACGTGCATGCTGACCAATCAGCGTGCACGTTTTTGAATATTAATGGGGGGTCATTGTATAATATAGCAATAACCCACACCCAGAAGTGGGTTATTGCTATTATACAATGACATTATTTAAGAAAAAAAATAATTACTTTTCTTAAATAATGGCATTGTATAATGCCTCCTTGCTGCCCTTCCGCAGCTGTCTGGTATTCTGCGGCAGTTCTGATGTACTGCGCATGCATATGCCTACGCAGTACATCAGAACTGTGGGCAAAAGCAACGGAGAAAGCAAGATCTCTGTTGCTTTTTACAAACTGTTGTCGCTATGTTAAATGGATTTAACATAGCGAGACAGCTTTAAAAAAAGCAACGGAGAATCTCTGTTGCTTTTTTTAAAGCTGTCTCAGTACGTTAAACCCATTTAACATAGCGAGACAGTTTTGAAAAAAGCAACAGAGAAAGCAAGATCTCGTTGCTTTTTACAAACTGTTTTGCTATGTTAAATGGTTTTAACATAGCGAGACAGCTTTAAAAAAGCAATGGAGAATCTCCTTTGCTTTTTTTAAAGCTGCCTCGCTATGTTAAACTCATTTAACATAGCGAAACAGTGTGAAAAAAGAGTTATAGTAATGGAAAAAGTCCGGGCGACCGGACCTTTTCCCATTACTATAACTCTGATTTACAACATGCACGCTGACCAATCAGCGTGCACATTTTTGAATATTAATGAGGGGCAGTTGTATAATATTTATTAATGCAGACATCCATTCTAAATAATGCATGTTGTTGTTGTTACCAGAGTGTGAACTTTTATCTTCAGATTGTACAGTGGCATTTAATTTGATGTACCCAGTAATGGTTCTCTTGAGCCCACATGATAGTAGTTGCAAAGCAAGCCAACTATGCATTTCACACTGAAAGAGTAAGAAATTCAGTATGTCTTTTATATGCTGGCATTGCATTAGTAGGATACTGTACATCTTTATCGGTGAATCCAAATTAATCGTTTTCATTAGCTGCACTTCTTTAAACTGAGACTTTCCTTGGTCTAAATGAAGCTCCCTAGAGGTCTTACACTAAGAGAAAAATAATCTATTTATTTATTCATTTATTGACAATTATATAATAGATATATTATTCACACAGGTCATGCACATTTCCCATACTCAAAAAACAAAAAAGAATCTTTCAAGACATGAAGGTCGAGCAAGAGCAAAGAAAGACAGGAAAAGCAAACTGTGAAAGATTATGAAGTGACCATGATGACTATTATCAGGAGAAAACTAAATCCTGAGGCATATCTGCCCTGCTAGCTGGATGATATGGAAAATAAAGGTTCAAGAACAACCAAATCTGTACTATCTCTGAATAGTAATAGGACAGTGTGAATGCTGTACTGCCATAGCACACTAGCATGGCAATGAAATTCATTTATTCCCCCTTCTACTACTAGTGCCGAAATGTACAGTTAGATTTTCATGCTGCATGAGCTGAACTTATTAAACTACACAGGCAAAAATTCTGCCTAAGTTTATGGAAAAAAAAAAATCTTATGGCCCCATCTGGACATCTTGCTTAAGCAGTCCTGAATTAAACAGCTGTTAAGAATTTATGATAAAAAACAGATTAAGAATCATTCACAAGATTTGTCCTTCAGAAGAAACCACTCCTACCTGCACTCTCCATAATAACAAACACTGACTGCCTGACAGCAGAGATCTCTCCTGACCTCACTGAGTGAAGCACAGATGTTTTTGAATCAGTCTTCTGAAATACTGGATAATGGGGGAAAGAAATCATCAGAAGATGGCAGTATAATAAACTGCAAGATAATGAACAGAAAAGCAACACAAATGTTTCTTCTATTTTGCTTTATTGAAGGTCTGACTCACAAATTCAGTTATTCATGAATGTTCATAGGTTCATAGGATGTTACTAGGCTATTGACCCGAGGGTCTACAAGCCTAGCTGTAAAATCCCAATACAATACTAGATGAAAGATATCGTCTGTGCCCAAGATTTTTCCAGCAAGGATTACTCTTTGCTTGTATTATTTTGCATACCTGTAGGTCTAGATAATCAGTTCTGTTGAATATCTCATATTCTGCTGGAGGAAAAGTGTCTGAGCCCTTTGAAGTACAAAGCATGCATAAGGGCACAGGGAGGTCTTAGTAACATCCATGGAGTACCACCTTTCATGCTTAAGTGGAAATGCTGGAAACTAGAAACAAAATGCCTTAAAAAAATAACTGGACACCCTGTTGAAATGTCAGCACTCGAAATGTCGAGTGCCAACAAGCCAAAAAAAAAAAGATCAAAAACATAAGAGCAAAAAGAATTTAGAAAATCACTTTCCTGCTTTAAATTTCCTCTGCACCCCATCATGTGGGAGGAAGACCCCCACCCCCAAACTTATATGTACCAATTCTGAGATCACCATAGCTCAGAGAAAAGGGAATATTCCAAGAAATGACATTTTAAACTTAGTGTATGTAAGTCCAATCTTTGGCCATCCAGTCTCCATAATTTGAAACTCATTCTAGCAGGTCCCAACTCTACAAACGGTTACTAAATAACTAATTATTACACCAGTTATAAATGAATCAAGGCTCTCTACACAGAATTATCAATTACATTTGCTGATTATAACTAGTTTTGGTTTTAGAATGTAAAGTAGCAATTTGGGGTAAAATAAGACACCAGTTCAAAGAAAGCATCTCTGTTGGTTGTTGCTGCTTTTGAAGAAGCACTACAGATCACTGTTTCTCAGAATATGGAAGGTGTGAATAAGGTGTTTCTTTGACATGGACTGGTTTAAGCCACTAGCTCTAGATTTTTTCTTTTATTTATTTTATCCTCTGAATATTAGTTGATATGCTGTCATTTCCAGATGCCTAGATTTTCACAGCAATTTGATGTTTACTCTGTGCTACAGAATTAAGAGTAGCCAGCAAACCAAAAATACTCTGAGGTGAGTTGTAACATTTACTAGAACATTTTATATAAAATATCTAGTTTTGGTGAGAAGTGGGCATGAAATGAGGTGGTAAAGGTGGGGGTGAAGGGAGGAAGGATGAAGGTGGGATAGACATTAGACATCAGGGCTGAATAATGGATACTTCATCTATGTACAATCCAAATAGCAATGACAAGGGCATTGTATAAAAAAGCCATCAATCAGTGATATTCTCTTTGTGCTCTGAGGCTCTATCAGATGTGGAAAGCAGCAGTGAGTATACAGTACCTCTTAACTTCTGTTATGTAGATGGATTTACTTACCTGCCATAATCTTGCAGAATAGCCTTGTATGTACTTAGCACAGTTATTGAGTGCTTCAGTGTTTTTTCTAAATAGTGTTGTGTCCATCTATAATACTTTTCTCCCCTGTTTTGAATATATTTAGACTGGTCTGGTGCAATTCAACAGAATTACAATGCATTATTGCACATTTCTTTAAAATATTATCATTCTTTGTGCATGGCTGACTTGTTTTTGACCTGCACAGAGAACTCGGAACTGATGTGCACATTTGATAGTTTGGATCCCTTGACTACTTACAAGAGCTTTTTGTCAAGGGATCTAGTCTCTAAACCACTGATGCCTGACAGTTGTAGCACATGGGAATAAGGTTTTGAGCTGTTAGATAACTGCTTCCTGCTGTCCTTTGTTTGCGCCCCCCCCCCCCAGTCTCCATTTGTTCACTTTGTGACTTTTAACAAGTCTCTTACTCAGGTAATTTGCTGTTGAATTAGGAAATTGTTTTGTGATCCCCAGTGGTCTCCTTAACCTCATACCTACTAACTGCCAAAGAGCCAATGTAAATCAGAAAGCTATTACTGAGACCAGAACCCAAAGAGCACTTCAGGCAACTAAATACTCATCAACTATAGCACAATAGAGATTTAATCCCCCCCCCCCATGCATTTTTCTAGGATGTGGGCTGAACAATCCAAATACTACAATATTTTTGATGCATTTGCTAACACTGGAGTTATTCTGTGTTGGTAAAATTATATGTGCATTTGTAATAAGTGGATTTTGTTGATTTATATAACAGGACTGTGATAAATATATTAAGAAATGTGGGTCTCTTGTGATGGACACATGGTTTTGCCCATTATATATTGAAAAATGGAATATTAGATATTGCATTGTGTGGTCCAAATATTGGCAACATTGCTGGTATTTGTTTCATGTTTAAACTAAAACACATTATTTCACTTAGTCTTCTCTATCCAACTTTAACACCTGAGTTTCTTTGGCTCAATTTTGCTATTCAGCTCAGTATTTTTTATTTCTCCTGTGGATATATATATCTAAATGTCAGACAATGTATAAGTTCTAGTGTTCTATTTAACATATCACTATGGCAGGTAAATTACTTTTCTGAGCATTAATGCTAAAATCCATATTATTCCTCATGACTTCCTCCTTTTGCAATGGCAATATTTTTTGTCAGTCTGTAATAATAAGAATTTCACTTACAGAAGCTTTCTTTTAATGATTCTGTTGTATTTCTTGGATTTTCTTGAATGAACAGTGAATAAGAAGCTAGTAGCTTGTTTATAAGAAATGTCCCCATCAGTAATTGTGCTGTGAAAGTTCCATAGACTTCAAAGGTGAGTTTCTATACCCCACAACAAGACAATTTAAATTTTCGGAATTACAATACTGCTCATCCATCACAGTAGAGGTACGTGCCGGGGACTTTAGTGGACAAGTAGTGTAAAAGGGTGTGAGTGTGAATGAATGTAAGGGGCTGCATATGTAAGTGTGTGTGTGTGTGTGTGTACATCTATCTGCCTGGTCGTTAACAGTAGGGGGGTTAATGAAGGGATAGGTTAGGTGTGTGTGTGTGTGTGTGTGTGTGTGTGTGTGTGTGTGTGTGTGTGTGTGTGTGTGTGTGTGTGTTGTAGCTCTCAAATAATGAGGGACATATTTCAACAGAATCAGGGACAAACCCAGAAAAAAATCAGGGACATTTTTAAAATATTAATACTATTAACTTGAGACATTGGCAGAAAAAAAGAATGTTGATTACTATATTTTTTTGTGAAATAAAAGAAATCTATAACTCTTACTTATTTTGCCATTATTTATTGAGTATAATTCACCATCTTTCCTTCAAGAGTCACTAGTTTTAGGAGGGATTAAGAGGGACAGAGCAAAATTTTGGAGTCAAAATCAGGACATCCCTGGAAATCAGGGACAGTTGAGAGGTGTGTATGTGTGTGTGTGTGTGTGTGTGTGTGTGTGTGTGTGTGTGTGTGTGTGTGTGTGTGTGTGTGTGTGTGTGTGTGTGTGTTTGAGTGTGTCTGTGATTTTGCATATATGTTTTTGTGTGTGCGTGTATGTGGAATGAATGTGTGAGTGTGTTTGTGTGTCCATGTGTGTGGGATAGAGCTGAAAGGGCAGGTTGTGGTTGCTGTCATACTTGTACAGACTCCTAGACTGATGAGCAAAGGTTGCAGCAGTGCAATGGGGGGATTGCCAGCTACCAGGTATAACTGGCAATATGTGGGTTGGGGGAAACACTAGCTACCAGGGAGAACTCTTTACATTTCCATGGCTTAATGGCACTTACACATAATAGAAATCAGGTGGGGAAACACTACACCAGGAATATTACAGTGCTTAAAGACACAATTAAAAAAAAAAATAATGGTGCACCACTAACCACCAGGAATACTATTACACAGTGTGCTTTGAAGATAGTAAAACAGAGATAAAGTCTTTTCCCTTGCTATCAACAACTTCTGAGCTAACCCACTGTACTGAAAATTAATGCAGCAAGGATTGTTTACATATATAGAGGGTCTTGATTATTATTCAATGGCAGAAACAGTGCATGACCTACGAGAGGGATGGAAAGGGAACAGTAGGCACACCTGTTAACCTTGTAGCTCATGACAACACAAAATCAGGGGTAGCTGTTATATTACTCCCTAAACACTTAGAAATTTGCTAGTCCATTACTTTTTTGCAATACAATGTACTATCTGATGTATATGAAATTTGAAACTCTAACATCTGGAATTAATGACTGACTGTAATCCTCTCTGATGTATTAAGGCAAGACAAAAAGAGACTTCAGGGACATTCTGCAAGTGCATGGACAGTTATGGGATATGTGGTGTGCATGTGTCTGAGAGTGTGTGTGTGTGTGTGTGTGTGTGTGTGTGTGTGTGTGTGTGTGTGTGTGTGTGCGTGTGTGTGCGTGCGTGTGTGTGTGTGTGTGTGTGTGTGTGTGTGTGTGTGTGTATGTGTGTGTGTGTGTGAATGTGTATACTGTAGGTGAGATAGTGAATAAGGCAGCTGCCTGTAATATAGTGATGCAGCTACCATTGCTGTTAACTAAGTGCTGATCTGTAGTTGTGCTAGTTAACAGTAATTCAAAGACATGCAAATTAGCTGATAATGAGGCCTTTCCTCTTTTTGGCTAATGTGTCTCTGAATGTGGTAATACCACATCATGGACACAGGGCCTTTTTAACATAGCCCTTAACATGAGTGGTGAGGTTCCTTATGAATCACTGAGTCTGTTTTAATAGAATCAACCAAGAGCTTATTTATTTGTTTATTTTATTTATTTATTTATTACATGTATTAATTGGGATAGTCCATCTGAGCCAGATCCCATTTTCATCAAATATCCAGGGGAAATAAAGTTTTGTTATAATTACAATACAAATCAACATGAAATTAATCATTTAACTACAAATCACAGATAACATTCCAGTTTAGAAGTTTAAAGATACAGTGAGGATAATACACTTTTGGTAAACAAATGCCCAGAAAATTATGTGTAGAATGTGAGAAAGAGAATACCTAGTGCTAAAAATTATTTGGGAAATGTACTAAATGTCAGGAAATGGGTCATTTTGGGGATATACTATTCAAATAAAAATGTTTCATCCATTGATGCACAAAATGAAAATTAAGTGCCTGTGGATCTAGATGAGGATCAAGCTGAAATGGATGAGGATATGAGTAAACAAAGAGGAGTTGAGAGAAATGAATGCATTGATGGAACACAGGTATTTCAACTTAATGAAATACAGCAATTTTCTGAGAGTGGAAATATCAGAACAAATAATAAATCAGACGTTTTACAAGATAAAGCAGGTAAGCTCACTGAAAGACAGAAAAAAGGGTGGACAGATATAGCAAATAAGTCTATTTCTAGGAAATAGGGAGAAGAAAAGTACTGTTGTGTTAAGTCCTGTTTACCTGTAACAGTAGATGCTCATAGACCACACTGCTTTACTGGTATATGAGTAGTAATGCTCTGCTACTCTGCCCCTAGCAATCTAATAAAACTCAAAGCCCCTCCCACTGCCTGTCTGTGGGTGTGATGGACCAAGCACATGGCAGTACAAGGACTGCCTTTTAGACCCACTGATAGAACCCTTTTAGTTTTGTAGGGACCAGCAGGAAGAGAAGATGAAAACTCTAGCTTTGGAACTCTTACTGTTTCAAACCATACACACATGCATGCACACTTGTGCATGCACACACACGCATGCACACATACACACACACACACACACACACACACACACACACACACACACACACACACACACACACACACACACACACACACACACACACACACACACACACACACACACACACACACAAAGCAATCAAGGCCAGTGAGCATAAGTCATTGGCAACTCCAACACCAAACTATGTACATCCAAAAGAGGGGGATGATGGGTGGGTAGTGCCAATAAGGCAACGTGTCCTACTAACTTATGTAACTGTCCTATGTTCAACAAATACACCTCTTTACCGGCATATGGGTGGATTCCCAAAGCTTACCTAACTTGGGAGGAGGAAGGATAAGGGTCCATGAGACCCTGGAGAATGGTCCTAGTGAAGCCTGCTCTGAATTTAGAAAAGGCATCAAGTTGTAGCACTTTATAAGGGTAAGGACAGAGGACCAAGTTTTTGCCTCTAGAATACTTCCAGAGTCCACTCCTTTCCAATACACCAATGAAGAGGAAAAGGCCCTGGTGGAATGCGCCTTTAACATGCCTGGATTTGTCTTGCCATGGTGGGCATAACAAAAAAACAATACCAGAGGACAACCAAAAAGCAATCATTTGCTTGGAGACAGACTGACTCTTCTCTGCCCCTGTGTAGGAAATAAAAAAACTTTCAATCTTCCTGAAAAGTTCTTTCAGGATAGCACCAGAACTACTGATGCATATCCAAGGTATGAAGTATCTTCTCTCCCTTATTATTATTTTCTGAAAGCAAATTCTGAAACCACTTTTGGTATGAAAGAGAGGTTAGCACGTAAACAACCCTATCCCTGTAGGAAAACAGGTAAGGTTGTTACACCATGACAGATTGCAGCTCAGAAACTTGCCTTGCAGCTGTTAGAGTAATTAGCAAATTTTTTTTTTTCATTTTAAGAACTTCAGATCAACTTGAGCTGCTGGTTCAAAATGAATTTGCTTGTGAGGGTGTGTCATATACAATACTTTTATGAACTGTTTTACCAAAAGAGAAAAAAGAGGTGTGTCCATTATCAATCAAGCAGAGATGGCCACAAATGCACCTTAATGGATGCATATGATAAGTCACTCTGAAGTACCTCACATAAATATTTCAAGAGCAGACTTAACTTCAAGGGTCCCTTTGTTTCTATATAGGAACCACTTAGAAAACCTAATTTGTTATCCTATTCTAACACCTGCTGCACAACCTCATGAAACAAGTACATAAACAAAGTCAAGATTAAATCATCCAGGTTGTCAGTTTTAGTTGCTCCAAATTGGGTCACCTGTCACTCTGAGACTGTGTGAAAAAAAACAGAGTGTGGGGAAGTCTGTGATAATTGACCTTGGCCAATACCATTAGAAGTGAGAACCAAGATTGCCCGAGCCAATAAAAGGTCACCCCAATGATCTCTGGCATTTCCTTCTGAACCTTCAGAAGTACCTTGTGAATCAATGGAAAAGGCGGAAACACATATAGAAACATTCCCTTCCAAGTTAATGAGAATGCGTCTGTCCTCCAAACATAGCTGCAAGGATGTCTGGAATAAAATTTCTCCAGCTGTCTTTTTTGAAAGGAGGTGAGCAGATCTACTTGAGGTGATTCCCACATCTGTACTAGATCATGGAACACTGCTGCCTTGAGCTACCACTTGTGTGGGTCTGCCCAGGATCTGTTTAGTCTGTCTGCAACAACATTTTGCTCTGATGGGATGCATTATGAGTGAAGAATCAGAGAATGCGATAAAATCACCTCCCAGGCCATCACTGTCAACTAACAAAGTGGTTATGACCTTGTACCCCATTGTTTGTTGAAGTACTACATCACTGTGGTGTTGTCCATAACAACTTAAAGAGGACTCAGAAGCCATAGGTGGTGAAGGACTTTCAAGGTATAAATTATCACCAACATTTCCTTGATATTGATGTGCTTCCATGTGCCTTTGGTTCATCAAGTGGCCTGCACTTGCACTCCCATAGACACTAATGCCTCAAGGTTGAACAAATCTGTCTGGACAGATTGTGCTGGAACAGGTGGGAGGAAGGGAAGTCCTGGACTGATACTCAGCTGGCTCTTCACCATTGTAACTTTTTGTCAAGTGAATAGCACCACCGGGAACTGGAATTCTGGGAAATGTAGGTGCTGGTCTTAAAATTTCAGCTATATCATTGTATTTTCCTCATGTGGAGATAGGCCAGTGGTACCATGAGAATTACAGATGCCACCAGTCTCAGAAATTTTAGGAATTCTCCTACTGAGGTAATGTTCTTCTGGCAAATTCCTAAAATGCTGTCTGGTAAGATGGGATCTTGTCCCCAGGAAGAAAGGCTATTCTTTTGTTGGTGTCAATTAAGCACCGTAGGAAGACAAGTGTTTGTGTGGGTGTCAGGCATGACTTCCAAAGGTTCAACTTGAACCCAAGCTAGGAGAATAAGACCGAGACCTTTTCTAGTGATTTCAAACACCTGGATACAGACTCTGTACAGATCAGCAAGTGGTCCATGTATTTAAAGATTTAAATCCCAAAAGTCCAAATGTGGGCATTCTGTAAAAATTTGACATGCAGTGGATATCCCAAAGGGCAATGCAGAGAACTGAGAGTGTGAACCAGACACAACAAATATCAAATATCTGCTGAGGTGATGAGCAATGGGGATATGATGATATGCATTCTTCAAGTCAAGGGTCACCATGAAGCAGTGGTCTGGCAAAAGAGGAAGCACTGTCTGCAGGGTGAGCATCTTAAACTTGAGGACATTTACAAAGGTATTCAGAATGGCTACATCCAACACCAGTCTCCACTACAGCTCTTCTATGGAAATCAGGACATTTCTGGAGTAAAACCTTTCATTTTTTCTTAAGGAGGGACAATTTCTAGGACCCCAAAGTCCATTATTTTCCAGAGTATAGCAGGGAATGAAAAAGTCTGGTCCAGTGGGTGAGGGGGAACCCCCTTGAATGGAGGTGGATATTACTTCCATTGTCATCTGTAACTTCTGGCAACAATGTCAAGCACCTATTTGTCAGAAACACCTGACAACCAGGTCACCTTATTTAGAGATAGCAATCAAAACGGGGCACATATAGAGAAACTTGAGAAAGATGGGTGTCACACCTCAGCATAGTTATAGGTCAGAAGGGGGTATCCTGCCATTTCCTTTTGGTGCATTGCTTTTTGTTCAGTTGGGACTTTTGTTTGTTCAGCCTCTGAAAATTATCCTATTTACTGAAGGGGAAACTTGGGAATATAGAACATTTTTGACACCCCTTGCATCATTTTACCTCTGTGATCCCAGTGTTGAAGGATGTGATTAGCTGTTGCACCAAGTACACAATCAGCATTAAGTGGGGCATTCATAATCTCATTTTTTAACTCATCAGAAAAGTATTTGTTGTGCAGCCAAGCATACCTCCTTATCACCACTGATGTTGCTGTATTTCTAGAAACAGTTTTGGCCACCTCCAAGGCACTCTTTAAAGCAAGTTTAGACACTTTTGAGACATGGGAAACAGTATTTTTGACATGGGCTTTTTGCTCATCAGGTAATGATATAGCAAATTCTTCTAACTATATATGCACCCAAGCAAAAACATCCACATAACATTTTTGTAGTTAAACACTTTAAAGGCCACCATTTTGGAATGTGCCAGCTTCTTTCCCTGAGATTCTAGCCATTTGCCTAGTTTATCTGAAGGGACTGTGTTTGATGAGACATAGTCATTTTATTGGAAGAGGTCACTAGGGATGCAGAAGCAGGGTCCACAGACAAGGAAACTTGGAGGCCAGGCATAGTCGAGCACACTATTAATTTCTTAAACGCTTTTTAGGCAGCAGAAGAGAACTGCAAGCTTTCTTAAAAATGTCCTCTAATTCTGGGATCAATGGAGGAAAGGTTTCCACATATGGGGCCTCATCCTCCTAAAGATCATAAACCCTGCAGATCTCAAGGGCAGTCGATGATTGCTCTCAACTGAATACATCCCTAAATCTAGCCAGCATTTGGGAAAAAGAAAACATCTGCTTGGGTTTCCAAACCAGTTTGCCCTCAGAGGAAACTGTCTTATTATACTCTTTACTTCTGAAACCTCAGATTCTGGATCTCTTTCAATCAGTATCCTTGGATGGTTGAATGGGATGGGAGCACTGATGTTACTCATAACCTGGGTTTGCACCCTGTAATGAATTGTCTGAACAATGGATCTAGCCATACCCAACAGTTCAGGTGGAAACACAATCAGAGACTGTTGCCCTGCAGCATGGTAGGTCATTTGTTTCTTTTTTACATGTAATACACTACTGGGAGAATCCCTAGGGGAAGATTTACATGTAATACACTACTGGGAGAATCCCTAGGGGAAGACATATCAACACTGGTGACAGGTTCTGTATGCCTGACTTTCCTTGCACCTAATAAGTTTGGTTCTCCTGTATCTGATCCAGGTGAGGGGTTCAATAGCCTGTCCAAGGCTACTGTGGAGTCACAAGCCATAGGCTGAGGCATAATTCTTAATTTATTTCTACATGTTTTATGTGCACTAGGGGTGATGGTGAGGGAGGGGGGCACCATATTTGAGCTGGAAATGCATGATACCTGTGTTTCCCCACAGAGTACATCTAAGTGTAAAGGAACTTTTAAATGCAACAGTTGCAGTGTCTGTAGGTATATCCATGAGGGGCCATTTCTTACATTGGACCATGTTCCTTACATCATTAGTATTCCAGGTTAGATTTTCTTGTAGTACTAATATTGTTTATATAGCTTAGTGTTCTGGTTGTCCAACATTTTATGTTGGCATGACTACCAGAAGCCTTAGTAAGAGAATTAAAGAGCATTATTATGCATAATAAAGAATGAAAATAATGCTCTATATAGGCATTCTGTGTTATGTGCTTCTTATAAGAAATTTACCTTTACCATTTTAGATCATGTTAGACATGACTTGAGAGGTGGTAACCTTAAAAATAGGGTTGAGAGAAAGGAGACTGAATGCCAAATTAAGCTTGCAGCGGATAGTCTCCCCAGCCTAAACGAAGTTGTTAATATTAAATGTTTTTTACTGCACAGGAAATTGACTATTTAATATTTATTATAATATGTATAAATATGTTTTTCATTTTATGTTATATAAATATAGTATCAAGTAATAGATTTTAAAATTGTTCACTGTTTTAAGTATTTCATTTATTTAATTGGTTAATTGAATCATTGCTTGTAGGCATTTTATAGAATGGGTTATAGTATTTACATGTGAAGATTTGTGAGATGAATTTGTTTTTCTGAAGAAGTCTTGGTGACAAAAGCGTTGATTAAAATATTTTACGTTAAAGCCGTTTTTTCAGTTTGTTCTTTTGGGCTACCAGTGTTTTGGTTTTGGTCTTGTTTGGTTATGCTGGTTTCCTTGGGATTTAGCCAGTTGTTTTGTTTCACATATATTTTCCCTGTACTCCTGAGGATAGGGCCAGAAATATGCAGAAGCTCAACCCTGTAGCACACTACCCTGAAGTACTAGGTCCCATACATAGCACACATGTAGAAATTAAGATGCCACCCAGTGAACAGAGAAGGCTGTACATTAGTAGAAAGGGCCTCTACTGTATTAACTGCCAAGTCATGTGTAATGCCAAGGGAATCATCTTAAATATGTGTGCTGGCAACCCAGGCAGTTACCATGACTCACATATCTGGTGCACCTCTCAAATGTATCAGATATTCACTAGGGGGGTTATCCCACAGGGTCATTTACTGGGGTGAATGCAGGTTATGCATTGGAACTGTGGCTGATGACACCCATCAGAAATGCACACACACCTGCTAAAGAACACCATAATGAGGTACACGCTCAAACTAGAAATATCATAGAACATATGTTTGGGCTGCTGGAGTCGCAGTTCTGGTGCCTAGATACATTTGGGAAGCCTTGAAGTACAATCCAAGGACATACTGAAATATTCACAGTATGTACCATGCTACACAGCATAATCCTGAAAAAAAAACAGCTTCAACAGGCTCAACAAGGGAAAGGGGCACACATTGTACCACCAATGGCAAGGTCACCACAGCCACATGCAGGTGAGGAGTCAGAGGGAGAAGCAGCAGCTACTATGGGTGTAGGCAGACATAGGTGAGAGTAAATGTAAAAACAAATATCACTGAGGGTAAAGTAAAGCCACAGCAAATATAAAATAATCAACCGACATGGCTACAAGGGATATAAAACACAAAATATTTTAATGAAGCAAAATAAAAAAGAAGATAAAATACAGGTTAGAGCTTTCATGGCATATGCCGCTTCTTCAGACCTATATCAACAGGTAGAAAAATCATCCATTTAAATAAAAAACAATCACTCACATCAATGATAAAGGTCCCGTGACCTAAATATTGGCTTTAAAGAAATTCATTCAATCCAGGTGTGTCATTCCCTTTCAGCTTTAAAATCCGTTTCAACTCACATGTCCTGTTTTATTCATAAGATCACCACCTCTAGCATTAACTAACTCTAACACAATACATTTGAAAATGGTGATCTTTGCCAGAACTATCCAAATGCTTTGCTAAGGCATTAGTCAACTTTAATTTCCTAATATCTCCATTGTGTTCCAATATCCTGTCTTTTAAACCCTGTTTGTCTTACCTATATAGGTAGCTTCATACATCACACATTCAGTGTAATATACAAGATTGCTGCTCTTACAATCTGCATAGAAATACAGCTGTATAACTTGTCTATTTGAAGGATGCACAAAACAAGATGTTGTCCAAATAGACTTACATGCACTACATACCTGCAAGGAAAAGTCTCAATCTGATCAGACATTTTGCCTACAGACATAGTAGAATCTCTATAACAAAGTTGACACTTAAGTGACCTATTGTTTCTAAATGCATAAAATGGTCTGAATCCTAACACATCTTTAATTCCCTGATCTGTCATAAGAACTGGCCAATTCTTCTTAATAATATCACAAAAATTGTCAATGTCACTGGAGTAATTAAGCATTATTCTAGGGCAAGTATCAACAGTACATGTGGCGTCACTGCTGCTACAAAGTTCACTAGAGAAATATGGTCTCACTGAGGTGGACCTAAGAGGGCTTACTTCTTCAACCACATTCTTATGAATAAAACAGAAAATGTGAGTTGAAATGGATTTTAAAGCTGAAAGGGAACAAGACACCTGGATTGAATGAGCATGTTTCCTTAAAGCCAGTATTTAGGTCACGGGACCTTTTTCATTGATGTGTCTGGCTTTTATTTAAATGGATGATTTTTCTGTCGATACAGGTTTGAAGAAGTGGCATATGCCATGAAAGTGCTAACCTGGTTGATTATTTTATATTTGCTGTAGACATAGATGTGTTCAATATGCCCTCGCATTGGCTAAGATACAGTGCATAGCACACTCACTCACCTCCTAAGGGCATAAAACCTTCTTCCTATGCACATATATATATAATAACATTGATGCTAGGCAACTCTCACAACCTTTACCTATCCATGTATTGGGTGTGTACTGCTTGCATTAGACAGAGTCAGCCCTGAACTAAAACTGTTGCAACTGCTGGATTTACAAGGTAAGTGCTGAACCTGAAGTGTATTGTCTAATAATATGAATGACTGGCATATCCTTCCTTGGATTTTGTTACTTGGTAGTGTAAGCAAGTAAAAGTTTAGAGATTTGTACAGAATGACCTTAACATGTGACAGCAGAAACGGTTTGACTTATCAGGCATCAAAGATTCACACAGTCAGAGCCACCTCTCAAAAGTACTGATGGTCGTTGTATGCCCTCAGTTTATCACCATACATTTGTACTGGAAAATCATTAAAGGTATAAGTTAGACAGTAATGATACAAATTTCAGTTTCAGACTTCACAACCCTCACAAGATCATTAACAATAAAGATGGAAATATTTTGATGCTATCAACTGTCTAACTTTCTAAGACAAATATAAGTCAAAGGTACAATTACCAATTCAACATCACAAATGCAGATATACTAAGCACTAAGTTAGCTATGTACCCTGAGCATCAGACAAAAAGCTTATGTATCCCCGAATCCAAAAGATACAAAACAGGAACATGGCAGTTATCATCACTTGCACAGGGTGTTGCGTGGGAGGGCAGGAAGTCTAGGCTGACACAAAAGGTCAGTGAGTATGTGTGAGTAAGAAAGAGAAACAGGCAGGCATTCGGATAAAGAAAGAAATGGCTAGTGAGACAAAATGAGTTTTAAGCTTCATGGCTGAACCATGTAACTGTTGTGTGTGTGTGTGTCTGTATGGGGCCACCAGGTCACCAAGTGAAATTGGTGTGTGTGAGCCTGCATGAACACAGACAAGCTCTGTGCCAGCTCTACATCTTGGTATGTTGGACAGGTGTGAGCCATGCATTATAGAAGTGGCAGTTCATCATTGTCATCTCCGACCACGAGAACTGGCTCTGCCAGGAGTTGCACTGGCATGTCCACACCCACAGTCAGATGCACTGCTGCTACTTGAACATGACTGATGTCTGCCAGATGAGCTCCCCTCATGAGGACACCCAGCACCACAACCACATGGCCTGTCATGTGTGGGTGTGGACAGCACAACCACTGATGGAGCAGTGGAAGTACTGCCATTATGGGAGCATGATTGGGCATGGCCGCATTGGCTAACAGTAGATGATGTAGCTGATCAACTCCCTTCCTAGTAGATGTTCCATCACAGACATCACTCATTCCAATGTGTCATTCATCCATCCATTGAATTGGCAGCATGGTGAATGCATTCACACATGTCATCTACAACCCTAAGCATTTCTCTGGAGGACCTATGGGAATGTACCTATGCCTCCATGATGGCCTTAAACATATGCTGATGGCATGAGAAGATATATCTGGATCAGGTGGAGGATAGAAAATATGTCTTCTCTGAGCACTCCTAACAGCCCTCCTGCATGGCACCTCTCCCACACTTTGGCTACGGCCAGAGTCAACAAGATGCAGTAACCAAACTTCCCTGATTGTCTTGCTCTCCACTTGTCCAATATCTGAGGGCTCACTGGAATGAGTAAGCTTAGGCCTACTGGCAGTCAGATGGAACTGGAGGGGAATTCAGCCTCTGCACCTCCCCCAACTCTGCCTCAGTTTGGTCACCCTCATCATCAGAGTCTGCTGATATGCTGACATCTGGTGGTAGAAGTCCCACACAACCACTGTCAGGATCACCTGTGATAATAAGCAGCAAACACAGGAACAATTAATACCTACACTACTATCGTCCAATATATGCTAACAAAATAACAGTGGTACCACTATTACACAGTACAGCAATACACACAACAATCCTGATATCAACATCACACACTAAAATATTTCTTTGAATTGCTCATCAGTATTGACAGAAATGTCTGCCTTACCATGTACAGATGATGTTATGCTCCCTATGCCGGATGGTCCTGAAAGAAGTTAAGGAAAAGTTAAGGACAACATCATCACAATTAACAGTAACACAGGGGGTAATACTTTTTCCCCTTTATATGTCCATTAACTATACCTTCAAGAAGAACTTGGATGACAAGTCCAACCTATGCCCATATGTAATGAATCAGAATGTTTTGTTAACTGTAGCAATCTTCAATTCCCCCACCCCCTCAAAATATTATTGGGAAACAGAACTAAAGTATTGATTTAAATAGTTTTACTATACAACAGTATTTAACAACTGAGATACAAAAGCCTACCTGGAAGTTCCTCCTGGGACATGCTTGATGTCACTGAAACAGTAGCACCATTGTCAAGGACATGCTGTTCTGCACTTCCTGGGAGCTGTCTGGATCCATGAGAGAGGACAGGAACTCTTCATTTGCTATTAGTGGTGGCTCTGTAGCAGGCCTCTTCCAGTACCCATTTGATCACTGGCCACTGCAGCTGCTCTCCTATGTGCAGATGAGATGAAGTCAGTGGCCCTGTGGTGCACCTGATCATATGTCATGCTGTGGCCACCTAATGCATTAACATCTGCAAATATCTGCTGTCAGATTTGCATTCTGCCTGACATATCTCCACATCCCCTCTCAAGCAGGAAGGCACAATGTCACCTAAAAGCTTCAACAATGACCTGATTCTCACGGTCAGTGAAGGGTGTTTTTGAGGATTGAAATGCCTGAGTGCCATTGTCCTAGGTGTCCTAAAAGACAAAAAAAGGATAATACACATAACTATCACATAACTACAAAATAAGGTAGCATTTCAGTATTACCCACTGGAGAAACATAAAACAGGCTAGAGATTGGGAGTATGAACAACTGGCTAGATACAAAAAAGGAGAGTAACAATAGCAACACATCCTTGTTTGTGCCAAAACAGAAATGCAGCTTTGCTCCCCCACCCCAAAAAAGAACAGGAAAATGACAAATTCTGCTAACAAACCATTTTTTAAATGCTAAAAGTGCTATCAAATGAACAGTCCCTAAAGCATGTTTACAGATTTAATACAGAACATTCCATTTAAAGGTATTGCCAATCGTGCATACCTGCAAAATGCCCTTACAAACGTGCCTGTGCAATCAGTAGGCTTCTAACTAATGCATACAGATAAAATTGTCACCTTTGCTAATCAAAAGATATATATAAAACTATTAAACAGATTTTTTTTCTTAATTACATTTCAGCATATGCAGTATATAGCTGACAAAATTCAAGCATACCTTCTCAAGTTCAGTAATCTTCTGTGCATATATATTCCAAAGTAACAGCTTCTTTTCTTTGTTGTCTGCATAAACAAGTCTCCTCACCTTCAGTTTCCCTAGGTACATGGTTGCTTTTTATGGTGTAGATTCAGGTCTGTCAGCATGGTGAAGATGTAAATCAGGTGTGAACTCATTAGAATTGCTGAATCCCAAATACTGGGCTCCATGTATCAAAGGTAAACATAGTGCAGGCATTCCTTCAATGTTTGTTTTTAATGGATTGCAATTGTGAATAATTACTGGTAGGGAGAAGAAAATACAACAACAATGCAGACTGCCCTACACCCAGTGGGTGTGTCAGGTTAGACTTACAAAGTGTTCAATGTAATTTTGTAAAGGTTGGAAATGTAAGTAAGCAGCACACAATTTACAGATTCTGTTCATTAACATCCAGCCTTCCCTTCATTTGTTGGCAACTGCATATTATATTATTGCCATTTAGTATCCTTGCACATTTTAAGGATAATGATGCAGAATGGCTTATATGCATGTCTGAGATTATTGGTCAGATAAGAGAATAATGAGCAACAAAAAGAGAGGCAAGACAGAGATGCATATTTGCAAGCAATACTTATAACTGGTTGTGTGATCACTCAGTGCACAAAATCCAAAAGTAATAAATGTACAAATAACTGCTATATGGTTTCATATTACTGTAGATGATGTTTCAGTTTGTTTCATGCAGAATGATTTCAGTTCCTTGCTGTAAAGTTGTTTGTGTGGCAAAGAGGGATAAGGCACCCTTACTGTGTTCTGAAGGTTCATTGACATGAGAGTTCAGATCCACAGCTATGTAGAAATATTTCATGTATAATAACATTTAGTAGTGTGTACGTCATTAATTACTTTTCCTCATTTCAACTACTTTTCCATTTTTTTCTTTGTTTTCCTTTTTTGGGGGGTGTTTGCATGATTGCATGATGTGTGGCTTAGCACAAACACATGAAATAGAGAAAAAAATTAATGTCAGGTTTGGCTGTACTTATCTCATTTGAGAACAAAGTGTGGCAGTGTGCAATCTGGATGACTGGCCTACCCAGGAAGCAGACAGATCACCTGCAAAACACCTGCAAACAAGGCATCCGTAAAAGGATAACGGTCAAAAACAACCAATTTTTGTTTTCCATCATGCAACTGAGTTTAGCGGCATTGCCCGACAGTCAGCAAGGTTCCCCAACAGCTGCAGTAATTGAACACATGTAAACAGGACTCAGACAGCCAATAACTGAAACTGGATGCATTCAATTAATTCTGTTGGCACTCCGCAAACATGCTAAGTGGCATTGCATGGCACTTAACACAGAGACCTTAAGAATGATTAGGAAATTAAGAAATGTCATGTAACTAGTCCCGCGGTAGCAGGTGCAAGTGCAGGGCTGAAGTACAGATGGTCGTGGGCTCTTGTACAGGGTGTGAAACCTATTTTTACTGTTGTGACAGTGCAGTTTATAGCAATGAACTGAAAAATAGACAAGTGCTATTTTAACATTCTTGTGCCAACATGTGTAAGTGTAGGACTGCCATACACATGGTCCTGGGTTCTAATACAGGATATTCCATGCACTTTTACTGTTGTTCCACTCCCCATTATATTCACTTATAACACTTTAGATAGTGGAGTTGATATGAATTATATGTATGATGGAGGAGACACCATTATTGTGTTTTCAGATGTATGACTGAGGATATACTGTCTACTATATTTCTATAAGTATAATTCTGCTATCTGGACTTGCATGGCCTTCACAATTACATAAGACACATACACAACTGGATCTATATCCAATAACCTTGTCAGGTCACACAGAAACATGTGTAACAGCTCACACTGTCACCTGTATGTATGTATAATTCCTGACTCTCTGAGCAGCATTTCTTCTGTGGCAAAGATGGAAAATCAACACTGTGGAACAAAATGTTTTGTAGATTATGCCTAGGTTTGAATCCCACAGTGTAAAATCTAATTTTCTCAGTGTATAAAGGCAAAAACAAATGTGTCAGGTCATTACATGGGTATGTATTACAAGATCAAAACTTTAGTTAATCGAATAACTAACGATCAATCTTGTAATATAGAAAGCCAAAAAACGTGAATGGCTGATTTAACACAGGGAAACAATTCCCTTGGCCATTATATGGATTATGCCCTTTTCTACAATGTGGAGCAATCTCAGAGTTGGTATAGTTAGTTGCGGGTGTGGGGGGCACAGCCCCCCACATCAGGGGGTGTGGGGGGTGAAGCTCCCATTTGATTTGGGTTTAAAAGTTTTTTTTTCATGCAGCCAAGGGAAATGTTTCCCTGCATTAAATCAGATGTTCATGGTTTTTGGCTTTTGATATTACAAGATTGATCTTTAGTTATTCGATTAACTAAAGTTCAGATTTTGTAATATAGACCCCATTACATTTATGCCCCCAGTGCTTGTCTGCAAACTTAACTCGCCTAACAGTTAACTTCCAATTTCTAATATATATTTCCAGGCTATATCAATAGGCACCCTTAAAACTAAGGCCAAGTGTTAGATTAACCTTCCAATTTCAATTATTTAATTCCTCCCTACTCGTCACCGTTGTTCTCCACTTAACATTGTACAAACGCAGTTGGCATTGTTGCTCAGGTTTGCACTCTGATCAGTAAATGCAATAACTGAACATGCTGGAGGGACAGGTTCATAACCCAGAGACTGCCCATGCTATGGAATAGACTTCCCACCTTGCTGACCTTCTTCAAGAGAAATCTTGATGAATGGATGGGAAACAGAAAATTCATCCTGGAGATAACTCCAGTGGATCTACTCAACAGACGTGCTGGGAACTAAGGTCAGGTGGCACTATGCCAGGGTAATCCTATGACTAGGCTTGTAAAGGCCCCAGGGCCATTCGCCTAGTACACACCTATGAACCTATGGCAGGAAACCATCAGTTTCCATTGCTCTAGTTTGGTTAGTAGACATGGCTGGCATTAGAGAGGAAGTTGCTAAGTTTAGGGCACAGAGGTGGGGGTGTCCAGGAGTCCAGGATACTTATTGGACTCCCAGCAAAGTGCCACAGCCAAAGGCTTCTGCATGGAGACTATTTTGGCACCCAATACAAGTCTGAGGCATGGAATAGTGTAGCCAGGCTGTATCCAGTGCCACTGGCATCCATTGCACTGGAGATCAGTCTAGACATCACTTTAATGACCTACACATGCAAAAAAGGAATACTCTTAACCACTGGTTGAATGAGTGTGAAACTGTGGACATCCCACAGCTATGAAAATATGACAGTAACAGAGTACTTGCAAGGCTTGGAGAGCTAAATATAAGCAAGACTGGTATGCATAATGCTCTTCTGTTCTTTTCTGTTCTTTCTCCAGCTGCCACCCAACATGAGTTCAATAGGCAAGCTCATGTTGATCTAATGGAGAGACTGAGGGAAGCAGAAAAGAAGTGTTACTGTAGCTTTAAAAGTTAAATATAGCTTTTTGGGTCTTCTATACAGTTGTATCAAATTAAAAATGCATATCTCAACTGTAAAAACAAGTATGCATACATTAATCTGTAGCACAAACCAGTCAAATATTAGACTGTAGTCAAAGGTTGTGGGTTCAGATATCACAATTCACAATTACACAATACTGTTGTTTCTTTAATAATATTTACATTAAATTAAAAATGCTATACCAGTGGCAAAAATGCCCTGCTGTAAACTGTAATCTGTATAATTGGAACACGAATATGTGCAATGTATGCACATTTCAAGGATTACTTTCAGCAATCTGTAGTATAGTGTGTATCTGTTAGGACCTACATACTTCAGATAAAAGATTTGTATAACTGTATTAATGCAACGTATGTCACATATAATGGTACTAATTTTATCTCTTTTTTTATCTCACCCTCAACCCTTATAGGTTCATAGGTTCATACTAGGCTATCTGCCCAAGGGCATTTATAAGCCTAGCCCATAGTTATGTGGCTTTCGCCACCCCTTTAGTCTGAATAAAAACTATGCCTATCATTTTTCTGTGCCTCTGTCAAGCAGTGACACTGAAGTAATCCCTGGGGTATATCTGCGATCTCCCATCCATTGGTCAAGATTCCTCTTGAACAAGGCCAGCGAGGTGCTCTGCCTCACATGTACCGGGATTTTGTTCCACAGCATAGGGAGTCTCTGGGTGATGAATCTGTCCCTCCAGCACGTTCTATTTATAACTGTGTCAAGGTTTAAGTCTCCGCCCTTGTGGTTCTGAGGGATCTAGATTTTTGAGGTGAAGCATATTCATCAAATCTGGGTTTGACATGGCCTTATATGTCAGGCACAGGTCACCTCTGAGCAAGCGGTATGAGACTGAATAAAGCTGGAGTTCTTTCAGTCGGGCAGCATAAGACATATTTTTGAGACCCTTTATCCTTTTGGTGAGGAACTTTTGGGGCCTTTCAAGCTGCATCAGGTGTCTGGTCAGATACATTCGAACGGGCATTGTACTCAATCATAGGTCTAATGAGTGATGAGTACAGGGGACGATGACCTCCCTTGATCTAGATGTGAATCCCTTCATGATCAGGTGGGCGATATAGAAGGTTTTCCTAACTACTTTAGCAACATGAGTGTCAAACGAAGACTACTGTCAACTTGGGTCCCCAGATCCCTGATGACTTTTCTGTGCTCAGTGGATTGTCACCTATATGGTAGCTAGGGGTAACCTTGTTTTTCCCGAAGGGTATGACTATGCATTTTTGGCGTTTAACTTCAGGCCATGGCTCTGGCACCAGTTATCCGTTTCTGTGAGGCCCTTCTGGAGGATATCTGTGTCAGATGTGTTTTCGACTATGGCCCAGTTTGCAGTCATCTGCAAACTTTGTCAGCCATAACCCTCCTGTGTTTGCTTGTACTTCAGAAAAGTAGATGCCGAACAAGAGTGGACCCAGGACTGAGCCCTGTGGGACACCACTTGTGACAGGCTTTGAGTCTGACATGGCTCCAGCAACTCTGACCCTGTGGGTTCTGTCGCTTAGCCAGTTTGCAACCCATCTTGTGATGTATGGGTTTACATTCAAGCTGATGAGTTTTTCGATGATACCTGAGTGGGGTATTGTGTCGAAGGCCTTTGCCAGGTCGAGGTAGGCTGTATGGACTGCCTTTCCCTCATCAATGGCCTTGGTGACTGTCTCGAAAAAGTCAACCAAGTTTAAGAGGCAGGATCTGCCTTTGACAAAGCCAAACTGGGTTGGATCCAAAGTCTGCAAGTTCCCTATGTCTTTATTTATGAGTTCCTTGTCTCTCTTTTTTTAGTTTCCATTATTTGTCATCAAAATGTCTCCATGTCATCCATATGTACTACATTACTAAATGCTGCACAACACAGAGAGATAGGCCAGTTGCAGTGGATGAGCCCACCCCAGCTCCACTGGCTCCAGCAACAATGCCCAGCATGTCTGGGAGTCAACCTGACTGCACTGCCTCTGCTGCCCCTGCACTACCTGTGCCCTCAGGTACTGCTGCCCTGGAAGGTGGTGCAGTGGTACTCTCTAAGAGCAGTGGCGGAGGTGGTGATTTCATCAACTGCCGGGAGATGCCAGGTTTGGTGCATAGGGTCATGCACTGCACCACTGGTGTACAGCTATGCCAGATGAAGTGGGCACTTTCCCTCATGATTCATAGGAGGAGAAGACATCAAGCACTCCAGCTGCCAGTGGAGTAAGGTGACAGTGATGACAGTCCAGTGGGTGAAGACTCAATTCTCACTGTCTTCAAGCTTGACAGACATTAGCCTGTGTTGCCCCTCCTCATCCCAATCATGGTGTCTCTCAACCTTTTGCGTCCCTCACCATCCCTGTGTCTTGTCTGTCTTGCTTGCATTTGCTTCCTCACTTACTCAACTTAATTGAAGCAGACATACCCACATCCCTTACCCAGCAGTCCTCTCTTACTGAATTAAAAAAAAATGGGCAACTGTTCCACAAAGAAAAAAAAAATGTTCCATGCATAACTCTCCATTTCACACATGTCTTCTTGACACACTTGATTTGGTCCAATTGGTGATACAACATGATTACATAATTGTCAAACCTCTCTCTGCAGGTCACAGTCTAAATTCAGCTAATATTCTGCACATATGATCATTTTTATCTGTTGAAGAAATGGATAGCTATGGTTCTTTCCTACTTCCCTCCTGCACATCCTTGTATTCCTTTCCCTTTGTTCTTCACCCTGCCTGATTCCATTTCACTACTTTCTTATCTACCCCATTTTAACACCTATAATCTGGTAAAAAAATAGAATCACACACAACACACATAAGTAGCAGAAAAAACTATGAATCCCTTCACTTTTTGGCCTATATGTTTGCACAGAGTTTGACTTTGCACAGCAATGCCAAGCAATGGTGAGAGTGGTACCATTCCACCGTTACCTGTACTAAATGCCACTTAACCAAGCTGCACTAAGCCAACACGCAGCAACACATGTTCTATATACAGTTAATATCATTGCATTATCACTGTTTATTTAAAAGTCTTAGATACACCTAGATTTGAAATCAGTACCATCTGGGCTCAAAAAGAAATGCATTGATGCATTTACACCTGCTGCCACAGAGTCAGTTAAGCAGCAGGTGTGTTTCATACACTCAGTACTAACTCTCAGACTTTTAGCCATGTGGCTCACATTTGTGCACTGCTTAACTATGCACAAACAGAGAAAGTAATAGAAAAATATGTCTCTCATGTGCAAACACTTTGTCAACTGTTGGGCAAACCTGCTGATCACTGCACTATGGAAAACTAAATATTATTATCTATTAGTGCTGTTTACTGTCCATTTCCTCTTTATGACATGAAATTACATGTGAAAATATAAGAAAAAACAAAGGTCCTAGCTAACAATATGTCACATATTTACAATACAGCCATGTATTGCCTCCCTCTAAGCACTGCAGCCCTGGTGTCTCAGTACTTTTTTCGGGTCTATATCATATGAGTGAATTGCACAAATTGTGAACGGTCATAATATCGAATATACCGGACATCAAACTTCCTATTGTGGGGGGCTGTGCCCCCCACACCCCCCACTAAATATATATTCCAACTCCGAGAATGCACTACAGTGAGGAAAGGACAAATATCCCATTTTTCACTGTATCGCAATCTCAGCAAAAGCACTTTAAGGTCCGGTACATTTGATATTATGAGCATTCTCAGTTTGTGCGATTCGCTCATATGATATAGACCCCTTTTTTCACATATATATCAACTACGCAACATAAATTAATATGTCCTATGATATCCAATGCACATCAATTTGTTAACATGCAACTATTGACCTAAGCCTAAAAAGCCGTATCTGCTATGGAAGAAATCATCATGGGTCTTATCCACAGAGACATATGTGACTTTCAACACACTTGACCCAATAAGTTTTGGTTTTGACAAAGGTAGATCTTGCTTATTAAACCTAGTCAACTTCCTTGATAATGACCCCAAAGACCTGGATGAGGGATAAGAAGACATGTTACCTATATTGATTTATCCAATGTCTTTGACACTATTCCCCTATTCAGGTATCATAGAGAAACTTTCCCATCTGGGGATTAACCTATACACTGCTAGACAGATAGCCAACTGGCTCACTGGCAGAACACACACTGTCAAAGTTGGGGACTACCCTCCACCACTAGAACACTTACCAGTGGAGTACTTCAAGGATCTGTGCTGAGCCCTCAACTATTTGGAAATTATTTCTCTGAAGTCCAGGCAAAGTAGATGGACTGTGGCTTACCACGTCTAGAGATAACTGTTAACTGGACACACCCGTATTGAGTCCCCCAACGATGATAACATATTACAGAAAGGGCTGACACAGACAAATGATTGGTGCCAAACTCATGGACTGAACCTTAGAGCAAAAAATGCCTCATTGTCCCCTTTGGCAAAGAAGTACCCCTGCTAATTATGATATACATAGCACATTATGATATACATAGCACACTTGTAAGCTCAAACACAGTATTGTGAGACTTGGGAACACATGTTGATAGCGATCTACACTTCAGTCACCATGTGTCCACAGTGGTGAGATACACCTCATAAATAAGGGCATCACATCCCACACCAAGGAGTTCATGGCTTTGCTGAAATAGACACTTATCAGACCACTAATTGAGTACAATGCTCCATTCCATCCATACCTCATCAGATACATGTAGCAACTGAAAAAAAACACAGAGGTTTACAACTGGGAGAATCCAGGGTCTCCAGAACATGACATACATGGAAAGACTGAAAGACCTGTCACTGTACTCAGCATCATGCAGGATGCTGAGAGGGTAACCTATGCCTGGCCTGCAGAGCAGTATTAGATCCTGCCCTACTGGAAATGCTGGACATCTGCAAATCAAATGGGACAAGAGTAACTTGCTCCAGGGATCTCAACCTAGCCTGTGACAAAAACAGAACATGCTGGGGAGACAGATATATCTCCCAGTGGTTTCCACTCCTCTGTAATAGGCTCCCACTGCATGTGAAGCAGTGCTCCTCAATGACCCTATTGAAGTGCAGCCTTGCCAACTGAATGGGTGATTGTAAATTCACCTCTGGGGTGACACCTTTATCCCTCATGGACAGGGGCACTCAGTGTTGAGCACAAAACTGCTCTGCTAACAATGACCATCTAACTATGCTCAATAAGGGTACTTGTGGTTTTACATGGCTGGGCTTGTAAATGCCATAGGGCTATTAGCCTAGTAACCTATGAAACTACAAAGCTATGAACCTATGCATGCATCCCAACATCTTCTCTCCAACATGCCCCAATGAAGTCATCCACTATAAGTTGTCCTGCCACCTTGTAAAACTCAGAATTGTGTCATGGCACTAGTGTAAAGTACTGAGTTCTGTAGTCTGTGTACTTAGATATGTAGGATCTATTCTCACTGCAGTCAACTGGTGTGTGTGTGTGTGTGTGTGTGTGTGTGTGTGTGTGTGTGTGTGTGTGTGTGTGTGTGTGTGTGTGTGTGTGTGTGTGTGTGTGTGTGTGTGTGTGCACTTGCTTGACAGTACAGACAGCCTTTTACACAAGTATATGGGACACTGTTGTTGCCATATTCTCCTCACCAGACACTGCTGATGTCATCAGCTATAAAGTGTTGCCTGAGACACTCCAAGTCAGACTTGAGTTGTGGTGTTTGCCTTAAGTACAGAGTTCTGTAGTCTGTATACATAGGTAGGGGTTCTATTCTCACTGCAGTCAAGTGGGGTGTGTGTACACTTGCTTGACATTTAGAGACACTTTTACCAGCATGTGGGAAACTGTTATTGCTATATTATCCTCACCAGACACTGCTGACTTCATCAGCTATAAAATGTTGTCTGTCCAAGTCAGACTTGAGTTGTGGCACTTGCTGTACGTGTAGAGTACTGTAGTCTGTGTACTTAGATAGGGAAGGGTTATATTCTCATTAAAGTCAAGTGGGGTGTGTGTGCACTTGCTTGATATTGCAGAGAGCCTTTTACACAAGCATGTAGGACACTGTTATTACCATTTTCTCCTCACCAGATACTGCTGATGTCATCAGCTATATTTGATTTGTTGATGTGCACTATTCCCACTAGGACAGGGTCAGAGACTGGCCTGGAGGTCAGGAAGAAGTCACCTCATCCCATACAATACAGATTATAGTGACATGGATTTCAGTCTATCCACATACATCATGGAATGGTTTGTATGCACTGTGTTTTTTTTTTTTTTTTGTTGTTGTTGAGTAACCTCTGCGGTCTCTCCAGCTGCTGCATTTGTCTAGTGAGGAACATGCAAAAGAGAGCATTATATCTATATTAGTGTTCTGATGAGGTTCAAGTACAGTGCTGTAATATACTCCTGAGATCTGAATACAATGGTGTGACTTATGATGTGCACAACATAGACTTTCAATACAGACATTGCATTTTGCCCGTGTTAGTACTGCTGCCTTCAAGAATTTTGCTGCTCAATGACATTGCATTTTCTCATATCTGTACTGTTGTATTATGACTCTTTTATTGCTTAATGACTTTGCATTTTTCCCATGTTTGTATTGCTGCATTATAAAGCTTTACTGCTCATTGATATTGCCTTCTTTGTGCATGTGTGAATGTCAAGACCTTCTTCTGTTGAGTGCTGGGGAAGAGGGTGAATGTATTTTTTCATTACATGCATATTCTTACCTTGCCTTATTGCTAACTGGTGCACTGTTGAAATAATTTGTTTATGGTTGTGGTATTGCCTTTTTAAACTAGATGGGTCACCTACAATAAAATCTGTCCCTCTTGCCACCTTGGTGTGTTGGGCCTAAAAGGGGTGTCCCCAGAGTCAGGTAAGAAGGAGCCCATATCTCTTCAGCTACACCTGCGGGTGCACTACATTTGGGGGCTCGTCCGGGATTTCCTGTACTGCCTTGGACTCCACCCTATTTCCCTGTACATGTGGAAAGCAAATCCAGCAGAAACACGAACCCAGAAGTAGCCGTTAAGTGGTGCAAACAGCACAATGCTCATTCAGAGCATTGCTTAGTTCTCGTATTGCCAGGGGTCACATGGACTGATATGCAAATACATCAAGTCATAGGATCCTTGCCAGTTGTGGGGCATGGATTTCTGTTGACTGTGTACCCTACTGAGCAGAGCAGATTGGCCTTATTAGAATGGAAAAGTCCTTTAGTGTATGAGCACATACCTTCGAGTGCACAAATGTCAGGTGAGAGTGCAGTCCGATTGGTAATCCCTGAGAAGTGCACTACGTTTGCAACATAGAAAATACTTGTGGAAGCTACCCAAGTAGGCCAGAACCTTACACCAGAAGCTGCAGCTTCACTGCCGATAAATACCAAAGGGCCTGAAGTTTTGAATGCTTTGGGAAGTATTGTAGAAAAATGCTTAAAGCCTACACAGCCATTCACTTGGTTTGGCTACTGCAAATTGCATTTCTTGTCTGGCAAACAACCCACACCTCAGGGAGAGGAAGATTTTGAATCCTGGATGGATCAGGCTTCACAAGCCCAAGAGGAGTGGGATATCCCAGAATCTCAGAAGAAGCAGTGGATAGCTGAAAGTCTAAAGGGATTAGCTGCGGATACCATATGCAACCTAAGGATGGGTAAGCAAGATTGCACAGCCAAGGACTATTTAGGAGTACTGCAGGATGTGTTTGGAAGGACCGACAGGGCTGCTGACCTACTGTATCAGTTTGAACATACATACCAAGAAGTTGGTGAGAAACTATTTGATTACATTAAGTGATTAGATAAAATGCACCACCAGATCATCCTAAAGAAGGGGGTGGATCTGAACGTAGCTGACCAAGTACAGATCAGACAAATTTTACAGGGAGCTCAAGCTATGGATCCCATTGTGTGGAAAATGAGGATGAGAAATAGGGAAGAAACTCTAACTTATTCTCAGTTGATTAAAGAGGTAAGGGAAGAGGAAGCCCTGTTGGAAGCCAAATCTCAGTGTTCAACAGCAACTAAAACAGTGAGTGAACACCAGCAGGAGCCTATAGCTGTGCTCACTACTCAAACAGGAGTCATGGCCCAAAGTGTCTGCAATGCAGAGGTGTCACAGTTGCAGATGCAGGTGTCTTCCCTGACCAACGCCATAGCTCAAGTCACCAAGATAGTTGCAGAATTGCAGAAAGTTGCGGTAACATTAGCTGAAGGGAGGAAAACATCAGCTAAAACCTCCACGAAAAGACTCAGGGAAGAACCAAATCAGCCAATGCTCAGAGTTCCTACTGGATTTTGTTTTTGCTGTGGAGATGCAAGGCATATAAAGCGACAGTGTCCTAATGCAGATAACTTGAAAAGAGTGAACAAACTATTATTGGCTAGTGCAATGCAATGAAACTTCAAAGGGCCTCAGTGAAGGAGCCAGCTGGACCCAGTTACAAAGAGCTCCATAAAATCTAACATCAAGAGACAACATCTTGTATCTCCTTTCTACACTAACCCTTGCAATAGGGGAGAGAGACTACCTACTATGCACACTTCTAGCTCATCTGAGGTGAACAACCAAATTGGAAAGACATCTCAGCCAAAATCTCAGCATCTCAGACCGCAAAGCATTACTAAGCAAGAGTCTTATCCGTTAAAATGGTGAGGTCAACCGGTGGTACCTCAACCACATGCTGACTGCCGTACAGCTGAACAACACCAGAAACAGAAACTACCCGATGGCCTACTGGGACCATCCCCTGTCGTGTCAGTAAAAATAGAAGAAGTATACAGTAAAGCACTGTTGGATACTGGTGCACAAATCACCATTCTGTACAGAGACTTCTACCAAAAATACTTAAAGCATTTGCCACTTGAAAAGTTAGAAGATTAGGAGAACTGGGGACTAAGTGGTATGAAGTTCCCTTATGATGAGACACAATCCTTGGCAGTAACAGTCAGCTCACCTTGATGAATAAACACACCATAAAATTGCTCCAATAACAAGGGTGTAGTCGAAGCACAGTACAGTTTATTCCACCATTCACTAAAAATCCACAGCAAAGGTAAAATCCTCCTAAATCCAACAGTGAAGTAAGCACTTTCATCTGTGAACATAACAGACTTTATAAAACTATTGCATTTCCCTTCCCATTGCACTTATATACATTTCTGTACTTAATTAATAACCAATTAACATTTAAAAATACAGTACTCCTGAAATTTAAAAGTGTATATACAAATACTAAAACTCTGTGTTAGCAGGATTGCAATACACATAAATTTTGTTTCCCAAAAGAATAATGCATTTATAGACAAAAAACTTACATTATATTTCAACTAGCAGCATTCTAAATCAAAACTTCCTAGCTCTCTGTTTAACACTGGGCGTATGGATAAGTGATCATTAATACCAGGGAATTCAACTGCGTTTAATGTCAACTGCCAGTGTAATTCCCTGGTTTCTAATTCGTTCCCCCAATTACCTCCTCTAATATTCCTTTTCGCTATCTCAAGTATACCAAACTTGAAATCAAGACACATTTCTGAGTGTTTAAAGAGGGCATTATTTTTGTTCTTAATTTCCATAGCATATGTGTGTTCATAAATTCTTTGCCTTAGGGATCTTTCTGTTTTCCCCACATAGAAATTTGAACAACTTTGACAGATGGCAATATAAACCACCCCTCTTGTTTGACAATTACCACCAACCTTCCTAATAATGGGTGTCGCATCTCCTACCTTGTATTTACTGCTTTCCAAAATGAGTGATCATTGGTTACACCTACCACATTTTTAGTACTCTTAACCGTACTTGAATGTGTTGTGTGTTCTAATAAATATTTCATATTTTTCCCTACTCTGTTAGTAAAGAATGTTAGAATACAAGCAAAAAGAAGCTTACTTGCTACCCAGAAGTTACCTTCCAAAATCACCCAATTCTTGGAAAGAATCTTTTGTACCTCCCTACCAAATGAACTAAATCCTATCACCATAGAATGTGTGTATCTTTTGGTCTGATTGTTTTGTATTTCCTTAAAAACTGGTTGTTGCCCTAATAGGGGGATAAATTTATTACCCCATCCTTTCATAATCTCTTCTTTAAATTTCTCCACCAATTCCATGGGGTATCCCCTATTCCTAAATATTTGGGTCAATAACATCAGTTCTTTTGTTAACCCTTCAAACGTTGAACACATTCTAGCCCCTCTTATCATCTGGCCTCTTACAAGGTTTCTCTTAATATATAGAGGGTGTTGACTCTCGAACCTCAAAAAACTATTAGAATATGTCTGTTTCTTGTGGACCAGTGATTCAAAACACTTCTGGTTAAAATTTTTAGTCAACCTTACATCCAAGTAATCTATAACTTGTGGATTGTAAGTTGTAAGGTGAGCGGACTGTTACTGCCAAGGATTGTGTCTTTTCAAGGGTTGGTCTTATTTACAATCCCGGTGCTCGAGTATTTTGCAGTGTTGGTGTTTTTGTTCAAGCGAGGTGAGTGACAGTCCGCACACTGCTATTCCACTCTCAAGCACAAAGGCCTTTGAGAGAGTGGTTTCACAGACAGAGTAGCCCTGTTTGTGAAGATTACTGGTTGTTTCAGAATTTGTTCAGTTTAGAAGAGGTTTTCTTAACCTTTCCACACTTAGCAGCTTTTGGTTGTTAAAGTGTACTGGTTTGTTAAAGTGTACTGGTTTAAATACACTTTTTTTTGTGCGGTTCTTCCGTGATGGAAAACCAGAACGAATTTAACTTGCAACCTAATCATCAAGCCCCATTAATTTCTGGTAATAACAGCGAGGACAATATTGGGCAATTGATTAAATTAATGACTCTGCAATACCTACAGTTGCAGAGTACGCTAGATAAACTACTAGTACCAGCAAACTCAGCGATGACGCAAGCCACATTTTGCCTGACGACAACTGATCCAAATGGAGAAATACGAGACATTAACCAACCTAGTACACCCAAAAACAGTATTCTTTGTGGACAGGGGGTTTGTGGGAACATTTTACAACAAGACGACAATAGGAGGAACAGATTCGAAAGATGGCTACATGAGGAACCATTATTATCTAACCAGGGGCGGCAAGTGAAAACACTGGATATTCATCAACAACTAAAAGAATTTGAACAGAAAATGAGCAAGGTACGTACCTTGCAAATAGACAATGCATACCTTGCAGAATGCATTAAAGTGCAAAGAATTCCTAAAGGCCTGAGAATGGCCAAATTTCCTAATGAACTCTTAGTTGGACAAACTGAACTTGATGAATTGTTATCTGTGTTTGATAGGCATGGTATTGAATTGTTACACTTTATTATTAAAGTTAATAATGGCAAAATTAATTCCCTTTTAAGTGAAGTTAACAAACTTAATGATGATATTTTAAATGATGGATGCTTTTTAAATGTTGAAATGAAGTATGACAATATTTTTAAGAAAATAGAAAAGCAGGTAAAGGACAATACACAGAGAAAACAACGCAAATTACAGAGTGATGAATTAGAATACAAGCAAAAAGAAGCTTACTTGCTACCCAGAAGTTACTATGGGGAAAGTATTGAAACAGATAAAATAGGCAATAACTCATACTTTTTAGTTAACCAAGAGAATGGAGGGGGACAAAATACTGATTACGGTCAGGAAGTAGTGGATGAAGTCTTTAACCAAGAATTTCCCCAGTTAAGAAAGTCAGAAAGGTTACAGAACCAAGGTAAGATCATAACTGACAGAACAACAACAATTTTTTAGGGGGTCAACAGACACCCAGGGGGAGATTACCGAGGGGTCAGAGACCATACTGGAACAACAACAGGAACAGCAGATTTTAGAAGTAAATTTAGACAGTAATTTCATTATAGAAGACCAGTCAGGGATTATTCATACTAGGAATGGCTTTAAGATTTTTAATTACACAGGCCACTTAGTTACAGATACACATTTCACCTTGTTTGAGAACAGATTTAAATTTGTTCCAGTGAGAAAACCAGGACTAGCACAAACACTAACTGAATTAAAGTTATACACAAGGAAATTAAATCTACAGTTATATTTTAAGCAGACAAATGATACAAATAAAGTGAATGGAAGTATTTTAAAGAAAATGTCTGTTTAACCCCTCCCCCCCATTACACCCAGCGATGGCACATTACGAAAATACGTGTAAAAAGGAAATTTGCAAACAATATTATGGTTACAAAGAAGAATTCTATAATTTGACTAGAGAAGAGAAAATGTTATTAAATGAACTGAGAGAGTCAAATTTACTAAGGGTAGTGAAGCCTGATAAGGGAGGGGGAGTAGTTATAGTAGAAACAATTGATTACATTAATGAGATAACTAGTATGTTACAGGATACAGATAAGTATTCAATTGCTTCAAGAAATGAAGTTAATATGGTTCATAGGAGATTACAGATGTACCTGGTGGACAGTTTAATGCAGGAAGTGATTAATGAGGAGGTATTTAACTTCCTACAGAACCAATACCCTTTTGTTCCGACTGTATTCGGAATACCAAAGGTCCACAAGGACATTTTTCACCCACCATACAGATTGATTATTGCAGCCCAAGGTAGTTCCACATATCCACTGGGAGTCTTTATTGACATGTTATTAAAAGATATTTTACACAAGGTAGATCATGTTGTCAAAGCCTCATGGGATTTTTTAACTCTGATAAAACTGGAATTTTTTACACAATGTACAGGTTTTTCAACTTTTGATGTTGTTGACCTTTTTGGATCAATTCCCCATGAATTGGGGTTGGAATTGTTTCAGGAAGCACTAATGGAATACAGTAATTTGAGTGTCAACATGACTCATTTTGTGGTACAAATGATGGAATGGGTATTAAAAAACATTTTTTATATCTGAAGAAGAATATTATAGGCAATTAAAGGGGGTTGCAATGGGGTCAAGTTGTGCCCCCATTTTTGCTAATCTAGTTTTCTGTATGTGGGAGAAGAAACATATATTTGATACAGAATTCTCCAAAGATTGGATACTATACACCCGTTATTTGGACAATGTATTCATTTTATGGAAGGTGGATCTAGAAAGAGTATTAAAATTTGAGGGTTTCATTAACAACATTTGTGAATACTTCCAATTCACACACACTTACAATCCACAAGTTATAGATTACTTGGATGTAAGGTTGACTAAAAATTTTAACCAGAAGTGTTTTGAATCACTGGTCCACAGGAAACAGACATATTCGAATAGTTTTTTGAGGTTCGAGAGTCAACACCCTTTATATATTAAGAGAAACCTTGTAAGAGGCCAGATGATAAGAGGGGCAAGAATGTGTTCAACGTTTGAAGGGTTAACAAAAGAACAGATGTTATTTGCCCAAATGTTTAGGAATAGAGGATACTCCGTGGAATTGGTGGAGAAATTTAAAGAAGAGATTATGAAAGGATGGGGTAATAAATGTATCCCCCTATTAGGGCAACAACCAGTTTTTAAGGAAATACAAAACAATCAGACCAATGGATACACACATTCTATGGTGATAGGATTTAGTTCATTTGGTAGGGAGGTACAAAAGATTCTTTCCAAGAATTGGGTGATTTTGGAAGGTAACGAAAAGTACACCCATTGGTTAGGTACAGGTCCACTTTTTACTAACAGAGTAGGGAAAAATATGAAATATTTATTAGAACACACAAAACATTCAAGTACGGTTAAGAGTACTAAAAAATGTGGTAGGTGTAACCAATGTTCACTCATTTTGGAAAGCAGTGAATACAAGGTAGGAGATGTGACACCCATTATTAGGATGGTTGGTGGTAATTATCAAACAAGAGGGGTGGTTTATATTGCCATCTGTCAAAGTTTTTCAAATTTCTATATGGGGAAAACACAAAGATCCCTAAGGCAAAGAATTTATGAATGCACATATGCTATGGAAATTAAGAACAAATATAATGCCCTCTTTAAACACTCAGAAATGTGTCTTGATTTCAAGTTTGGTATACTTGAGATAGTGAAAAGGAATATTAGAGGAGGTGATTGGGGGAATGAATTAGAAACCAGGGAATTACACTGGCAGTTGACATTAAACACAGTTGAATTCCCTGGTATTAATGATCACTTATCCATACGCCCAGTGTTAAAACAGAGAGCTAGGAAGTTGTGATTTAGAATATTACTAGTTGAAATATAATATATGTCTTTTGTCTATAAATACATTATTCTTTTGGGCAACAAAATGTATGTGTAGAGCAATCCTGCTAACACAGCGTTTTAGTATTTGTATATACACTTTTAAATTTCAGGAGAACTGTATTTTTAAATGTTAATTGGTTATTAATTAAGTACACAAATGTATATAAGTGCAATGGGAAGGGAAATACAACAGTTTGATAAAGTCTAGTATGTTCACAGATGAAAGCGCTTACTTCACTGTTGGATTTTAGGAGGATTTTACCTTTGCTGTGGATTTTTAGTGAATGGTGGAATAAACTGCACTGTGCTTCAACTACACCCTTGTTATTGGAACAATTTTATGGTGTGTTTATTCATCAAGGTGAGCGGACTGTTACTGCCAAGGATTGTGTCTTTTCAAGGGTTGGTCTTATTTACAATCCCCGTGCTTGAGTATTTTGCAGTGTTCCCTTATGATGGTTATGTCTCACTCAAGTTAGAATTTTCCACTTCAGTTGTTGGGTCAACAGAAGTTTTTGAAACACTTGCTGTTGTGTGCCCCAGGCCAAAAGGAAAGGATTCATCATCTATTTTAGTGGGGACAAATACTGACCTTGTCAGAAGAATGCTAATGCCTCAGTTGACCCAGGAACACCCAACACTACATCCTCTCCTGAGACCAGTTTTCTTTGCCCTTCAAAGGGTGAAGGATAGTAAGAAAGATGAAATTGTTCATGTGTGGACCCTGTCTGGGAAGAGCATATAATTCATCCTGGTCAAGTCACCTACTTGAGAGCCAAAGTGAGGATGTGTGGACAAACACTTTCCTCTCATCTCATGATGGAAATGGATCCAGAAAGTGATTTGGCACTGGAGCTGGAACTAGTCCCAGAAGTTTGGCCTGTGGACAAGTTAAAGCATCCTTATGACACTTTGCCTGTGGGACTTGAAAAATAAAGGAAGTACTCCCATTGTCGTGTGCTCACAAGTGCGTTTGGGAAATGTTTATGCTGGCACTCCCTTACCTGCTTCTGAGTTGACAAGGAATGAGAGCAGAGCCAAGTGGAAGCTGGAAGATATTGAGATAGGAGGTGATCTCTTGCCCCCTGAGTGGCTAACCAGAGTTAAAGAGCTACTAATGAAAAAGAAAATTTGTTTTTCTACTAGTGAACTAGATGTGGGCTGTGCAAAAAGTGCATAACACCGAATAAGAGTAAAAGAGGACCGGTCCTTCCGGGAATGTTCCAGAAGATTAGCCCCAGGAGACCTGGAGGACTTAAGAAAACATTTGGAAGAACTAAAAGCCACAGGGATAATTCGAGAGTCAAGAAGTCCATATGCCTCTCCCATTGTTGTTGCCAGGAAAAAGAATGGGTCAATTTGCATGTGTGTTGACTATCGTACTCTGAATCAGCGAACCATTCTAGACCAGTACACAACTCCCCGGATTGAAGATGCTCTAAATTGCCTGGTGGGCAGTAAGTGGTTCAGTGTGCTAGACTTAAGGAGTGGATATATCAAATCCCTATGCACCCAGAAAATAAAGAGAAGACTGCTTTCATCACCCCTTTGGGATTTTTTGAGTTTGATCGCTTACCTAAATGTTTATCAAATGCACTGGCAACTTTCCAGAGAATCATGGAAAGAACAATTGGAAACATGCATCTCCTGGAAGTCTTAGTCTACCTGAATGACATTATTGTCTTTGGAAGGACCCTAGAGGAGCATGAAGAAAGACTGATGACGGTATTGGATAGGACTGAGAAGGAAGGCCTGAAGTTGTCATTGGACAAATGCAAGTTCTTCCAACCTTCAGTGACCTATGTGGGACATGTAGTGTCTGCAAATGGAATATCCACAGGTCTCAGCAAAGTTGAAGCGGTGACATCTTGGCCCAGTCCCAAAACTATCACAGAGCTGTGATCTTTCCTGGGGTTCTGCAGTTACTATAGAACTTTTATAGGTTCATAGGTTCATAGGTTGGTACTGGGCTATCTGCCCGAAGGCATATATTAGCCCAGCCACATTGTGCGGTATTCACTGCCCCTTTAGTAGTTCCCTAGACCCTTGTACTAGCAGCTAGTACCCTTGGCCCCTATCTAGTAGTGCTGTTGGTGTGATCCCTGGTGTGAGCTTTCTGCTACCCATCCACCCATCAAGGTTCCTCTTGAAGAGTGATAGTGAGGGGCTCTGTCTTATGTAGATCGGGACCCTGTTCCATAGTAAGGGAAGTCTCTGAGAAGGGAATCTATCCTCCAGCATGTTCTATTCATTGTTGTGTTGAGGTTTATATCCCTAGAGCATGTAGCTCGAGTAGATTTGGTTTTGCTAAGATGCAGCATGTTCAACAATTCTGGGTTGGACATGGCTCTGTACGTTAGACAGAGATCACCTCTGAAAAAGCGGTATGCAACAGAGAACAGTCTTACAGTCTTAGCTTTTTCAATCGTGCTGCATAGGGCAACTGTTTGAGGCCAGTAATCCTCTTGGTTAGGTACCTCTGTGGTCTCTACAGCTGCTGGAGATGTCTAGCCAGGTGCATTCCAATTGGTGCATTGTACTCAATAATGGGTCTGATGAGGGAAGAGTAGAGGGGCACCATTACATCCTTAGATCTTGATGTGAATCCTTTCATGATCAGATGGGTCACATTGTGGAAGGATTTTCAAAGATAGCAAGACCACTCAACCATTTTCTCCAAAATGATGAGAAAGCAGATGAAACAGATGAAGATATCCTTGTGAAAAAGCCTAAGGGACTGAGAGGTTCAAAAGAGCTCATCGAGAGTTGTTGGGCTCCTGAGTGCGAAGAGTCATTTGAACAGCTTAAGTATTGCCTCACACATGCTCCTGTGCTGGCATATGCTGACTCAACAAAGCCATATACTTTACATGTGGATGCTAGCAGGGATGGCTTAGGAGGAGTCCTTTACCAGGAGTATGACAAGAAGCTGAGACCTGTGGCTTTTATCAGTTGGAGTTTATCCCTCACAGAAAAAAACTACCCTGCACACAAGTTAGAATTCCTTGCCTTAAAGTGGATGGTAGTGGCAAGCCGCATGACTATCTCTATGGGGCTGAATTTGAAGTGCAGACTGACAACAATCCTCTTACATACATCCAGACCACTGCAAAGCTAGATGCTACTGGCCATAGATGGATGGCAGCTCTATGCAACTATAATTTCAGTTTGAAATACTGCCCAGGACATGAATATGGAGATGCTGATGGTCTGTCCAGAAGACCTCAGGGAGATTTACACCCCAACAATGAATGGGTGGGTGGGTGGAATTTCCAGCACCAGGGGTGAGAGCTATGTGTCAGATTGCAACCTGCTATCAACACACTGAATGTTGAAGCCAGAATTGGGTCTGTCGGCAGCAAGCATACCCCAAGCTTACTGTAATCTGGTCACTTTGCAGGCTTCATCGCTACCAGCTTTGAGTAACAGTGACCTCAGAAGAGATCAAAGAGAAGACCCCTTAGGTCAGCTGGTGGTAACTGCTTTAGAGAAGAAACAAGTTAATATGCTTCGCATAGATAGTCATCCTCTGGCAAGACTTTTGGTCAAGGAATGGGACAGACTCCAGATACAGAATAGACTAGTGTATAGGAGATCTCCAAGTGCACTCGGCAGTGTAAAATGGCAATTGTTGCTTCCTCGGAAGTATAGAGAAGTACTACTCTGGTCATTGCATGATGAACATGGCCATCTTGGTTATGACAGAACTATGAGTCTGATATGAGACAGGTTCTACTGGCCATGCATGAAGCAAGATGTTGAGGATTACTGTTGTACATGTCTTCATTGCACTCAGAGAAAAGACTCTGCCAACCAGAGCTGCCTCATTGGGTCAAATGGAGAGCAGTGGACCCATGGAACTGGGCAACTAGCCTGGAGGTGTGAATATCCTTGGCAAATATGGACACTCCTCCACCTTTAGTGCTTTGGTCCTGGTTTGGTGGCCAAAAAGTGTGGTAAGAGTTGTAGCCTGGTATTGCAGGGGTGCTCTGTGGAGCCTTGAACCAGGTCTCAGTTACTGCACAGATATCGATGTTCTTTATTTTTAGGAGTGCCTCGAGAGAGTGCATTTTGAGGTTTAGACTTCTAGCATAGAGTAGCATTACCTTCAGATTTTGCATACTTGTACTTGTTACAGTGATGGTTTTGTCTTTTGAGCCTTGCCTAAAAAAGGCACTATAGGGATGGCAAGAGCCTTAGCCAGTAACCTGAATCCCAGGGGTGACAGGTGCAGATCATTTCTGGCAAAGCATCGTGGTTTGTCAATCATGTTGTCCCTGGTGGACCGATACTGCATCTCCTTTGAATGAAAGCTTAGCCAATTGTTGAAGTCAATCATTTTGTCCTTATACTGTGGTATCATTCTGGGTGAAGGCAAGATGCTACTCAGGGCTAGGGTCCTACCTGCCTGGGTCACATGATCCGAGAGCTCTTCCATGTCTCATTTCATGTAGTCTAGGGAGGTACGTCTCAAGTCATTCACTCCAACATGGACAATGACAGAGTTGTATTTGTACTTGTTGTGGAGTGACTTGAGTGCATGTGTTATGTGGTGGATCCTGGCACCTGACAGGCAGCTGACTGTAATTTTCTCCCTTTTCAGCTTGGGGAGTGGGACATCAGTGTGTCTGACTATAGAGTCACCTATGACTAAAATGTTGGGTACGTTGCCTTGCCTTAGGGGCTGTTGTTGGGTGGAACACTGGTGTTGTAAGCTATGTGATACTTTGGTTGTGATTGGTGTTTGTTTGCGTTTCAGCTTTGGAGGTCCTTGTTGCTTGGGCAGGTTAATGTTTAGGGCTTCCGCATATGTGTGTTTAGTGTTACTACGTGTGGGTGTTGGTGTTGAGGGTTTTGAAGGGCTATGTGTTGCTTGAAGTGTAGTGTGGGTGTTAACCTTCTCCTCTTGATTGTCTAGCACAGTCTCGGCTCGAGACAGCTTTGCTTCCAATTTGGCTATGTAAGTGCATCTCTCGTAGGTTGTAGTGTTGGGCGGTAGGAGGAGAGAGTTGTCTGTGTACATGAGGCAATTGCTACATTGCCCCAGTATGCCCAGATTCACCAGGTTGATAGGAGAAATCACCAGAAGCTGACCCTTGGACATGCCTGGTTAGGTGTTTTTTCCCCCTTACCTTGGCAAGGTACTTTGCAATTATAGGCTGTTTAGTGCCTACGATTAATTTTGGAGAGTTGAGTGCTTGTATCAGTTTAAGGCTTCCTAGTGCTTTCCATCAGGATTTAGAGCAAGTGCTAGACACAAAGACTCCAACCAGAAAGAGTCAGGAATCAGTGCACTCTGCACCTGCTCTCACCAGGATCAGAATATAAGCACAGATTCCAAGCTGTCACCTATAAAGCAGTTATTAAGCTTTCTGGTGATCAGCAGTCTCCAGGAAATAATGTAACTGCACTCCTTCACTCACCAGGAGAAAACAGAAGCACTAATCCCAAGATGACTGCTGAGAGGCAGAATGTGGGCTCTCCAATAACTGGTGGTCTTGCAATAGATTCCTAAAGGTAAGATGAAAAAAAATGGTTTATCCTAAACACTGCAGTGTGCACTAGAGGAATTAATTGTGAAAGTAGGTAACTTAAGTTTTACCTTTCTAATAAGTTAAGTTTTAGTGGAGAGTCACTATTTTTAAAACAGCAAGATAGATTGAAAGGGGGTGGTCACTTTTGTATTCTGGTACTATAGAATACAGTAGGATGGCCAATAAATTTAAGTAGTTGAAGGGGAGCGATTTCACAAAATGATAATTTTGTGCATACTCACACAAGCCAGTAAAAGTAGAGAGGAAATGAGATATATGGTCAAATTAACATATGGGGCAGGAAAAATGGTAAAAATTATTCTGCCTGACTCATAAGAGACAGAGCTGTGGTCTCTTTTCAATTTTTAATATGCAGTTAAAAGCAGAATACAAGTAAAACACAAGGTAAAGAAAACAAATCACAGTATTCAAAATAGAATAAGGCAATAAAGTAATACAAAATACAACAAATAAAAAGCAAACTAACCTTTCCCTTACATCAAAGTGTAGCAGAGTCTGTGTGAGTCTTTATAGTAAAGCTCTGAAATGTTTTATTTTACCCCTTAAATAGAAGGTTTAGTTCCTAGCTCCACCCCCTCAGTTCACAGATGATTAACCTTAACTGACCTCTTTTATCTTATTTGTGAGTCTTTAATTGACTTGTTCTAATTTCTGCCTGACTAACACGAGACAGAGCTTTGGTCTCTTTTCAGTTTTGAATATGCAGTTAAAAGCAGAATACAAGTAAAACACAAGGTAAAGAAAACAAATCACAGTATTCGAAATAGATAAAGGCAATAAGGTAATACAAAATACAACAAATAAAAAACAAACTATCCTTTCCCTCACAGCAAAGTGTAGCAGAGTCTGGGTGAGCCTTTCTAGTAAAAACCCTGTTCTAAACGGGGGGATTGACTGAATGAATCTACCCACCCTTAATATTTATATGCTTATCATGCATTGCACATTGAGTTCATTTGGAACTGAACTTGGCTAAGTATTTTTGAACTACTCAGACCATATACTATATTATCTTGACTGGAGGGCAAATTTATACCTTTTAAATAATATGGGGGCAGAGCCAAGATAGCCATCTGAATGCAGCACAATTTTAAACCTCTGTATAACTATTTAGAGAGGAATTTAGTTAAAGATTACAAACATCCTTACATAGACTTATCAATAATAGTTTAAACTTCAAGTTTACAAATTTTGATGGGCCTACTCAAAGAAAGTCCTGTCAAATTATTGGAGACTTAATCTGTAGGAAAATAAGCAACTCCAAGAATTCTCAAACAGACACAGAACTGAGAAAAGAAATGTAGCTGGTGACTTCAACTTTTCAGGCACTGTCTGTAAAAAATAGATGTTTTTTTTAGCAAAACCCTGAAAAGCTCAGAGAAAACAGTTTAATACAATCCAAAGTATTCAAAAATCTACTTCAACAACATCAGAATAAATTATTGGACATAGAAACTGCTTTAACTGACACTGACGGGAGACTTAAAGAAAAGGAACTACAAACTGAAGTTATCCTCAAACAAAACAATTGATGACCTAGAAAACAGGGAAAGAAGGTGTAATATAAGAATCATAGGCTTCCTGAAAAAACAGAAGGGAAATACCTTATTTATTTCCTAAACCATTGGATCCTTAAAATTTTAGATCTCCAGGAAGGTTTCTCCTATGGAATAGAGAAATGCCACAGAGCAAGAGGGAAGCCAGCACTACTTCTTCCTCATCTTCACCAAGATCTATTGTTATAAAATTTCTACCATACATTGATAAAAAACTTGTTTTAAAGACTGTCTGATGAAAAAATCCTTTAAAATTCAATCAGATCACATTAGCTTTGACTATTCCACTAAGATGTTTGAAATGAGGAAAACATGCAGGCCACTTGTTAAACTTTTTAAAGCAGAACAATATTAAGATTCAAATTATATACTCTGCAAGAATAAAAATACATCTTTCCAGTGGATCAAGAACTTTTAACAATCAAGATGAAACATTGGCCTTTATAAAAAAAAACAGCAACATAATTTCCTTTCCTGAAGCTATGGTCTGTACTTCCACTTCTTTAAGAGAATTTCAGAAACAAAAATACTTGGACAGATACAAAAAAGAAGAAACAAAAAACTGATATTACATCTGAAAATTTCAGTAAATCTCTCAAAGTATCTACTGATAAATTACTCCTTTTTTCATTTTAATAACAAAATAGACTTTTAACTACACATGCTGTCATCTTATTTTACACAAGATCTTATAATCAAAATACTTATTGCATTTACCATTCAACTAAAATCTTATGGTATTGTCACAACAACAAGCAATACTAAATGGAAATTATACCATTTCTCCCTGTTCAGCAGACGTAACATAAACTTAATTTATTCATAGGTTTATGTAAACTGAGTGTTTGACATCACTGCAGCATGGTAGGCAGTTCTTTCTGTTAAAATGTTTTTTTTTTAATTTGTTACTTAACTCTAAATGTTTCATATAGTATAACTTTTTCAGTTAATATAATTAAATTCTAACTTACTGAAATGTGGTTATCTGTTGATTTTTTTTAAGCTTTTATAAGTAAAAACAGCCTGGGACCATTAGTTTATTTGCCAACTATGTTTATTAGATGTAAATACTAGTGGTTTATTTAATTTTAACTATGATAATATATACATGGAAAATTCAGCTTCATGTTAGTGGATTCCTTTATTTTAGTTTATACTTGAATATATGCAAAGCTTTTTTTAACTTTTTTTTTTTTTACTTAACACTTTCAAAATGAAGTTTTACAGTTTAGAATCACATCCTTACCCTGAAGTGAAGCTTTGCTTACCTTGAGGAGCCTCATGAGCTGTTTAAACAATGTAGATTCCTATGGTTTATTGTAATGTCGAGGGTGCCTTGTGTGACAATAACATGTGTAGGAGTCAGAATGCAGACAAACAATTTGAAGAACATTGAAATGTTGACTCAAGAAGACCGACTGTATAACAACTGTCGACTCATTGCGGTCAACCGGGAGATTTACCCTTTTCCATACTGTAGTGCAATCTCAGAGGTGTAATATAAAAGTGGCAGGGGGGTTTGGTGGGTGCAGCCCCCACAGGGGGGTGCAGGGGGCTTGCCCCCCTGCAAAAACATTACTATTAGTGCTGCACAGTACCGATCTGGTCCATATGTACTGTTTTTAAGGGGGCAGTGGATTTCAGAATTCAAATTCGATTTCCCCTGTATTGGTTTTCAGTATTTCAACCTATTCATATTCTGAACATTGGACATGTAAACCAAATTTTTGAATGGTTTATGCTTTGATGTGCGATGTTTTAATAATAAACCAATTCCTACAGGTTTATCTGAGCTCCCTGGCCATTTTTTTTTTTTTTTTTTTTTTTTGATGTAACAGAGAAAGTGAGGGGAACTATTTCAGTGATGCACCTGTTGCTTCAAATATTCTGTTTTTACCTGTGATTGCCTAGAATTACAAAACCATTAAGGTCAGCTTTTATTTGTTTAGAAAAGTCGTTAAATAGTTATTTTTTGTTAAATGCATGCAGTTTACTTCTGTTTGATTTTTATTTTAAGATGATTAATTAGTTTCTGCAAACAAACATATTTTAGTTACCATACATAGATACTAATATTATTTTTAATTTTACTAAGTTTGAAGGATGCAGTAAGCCATTATATGTCAAACATTATTTATTATTAAGCTTATTTTTTTAAATGTAATGTGATTGCATCTCCTGATACACAAAAAATATATGGATTGAGATATGGATTAACCTTTAGAGGAAGTGACAGTTAAATTTCTCTGATGATATATAAGAACATGAGCTAGATTCACAAAATGCTTCACTTATTTTATAATAATTGAATGCTGGTTAGTTTAAAATAAGCCTCATAAAGGTAGCTACTATCTTAAGTGGTTTATTTAATTTTAACTATGATAATATATACATGGAAAATTCAGCTTCATGTTAGTGGATTCCTTTATTTTAGTTTATACTTGAAAGTGCAGATGCCTTTTAAAGCTGATGTTTTTATTCACTCAGTTATCTCTAGCAACAATAATGCTCATGCCTGGAAAGAAATGGATATCGAATGGTTACACTGTTAACAAAACTGGTCTTTCTGTGTGCAATTACCTGCTTTGTTTAGTCAATAAATGTATACTGATCATCTGAAACTTTCTACTTCTGTATACTCTTATAAAAAGAGATTTATTTATTATTTACCGTCTTCTTCCCTACAGTTTCACTCGCCTATCCTCTAGTGGTGGCATCCCTAAGAGTACCATCCTCGTAGTCACTCCACAGCATTACAGCTAGCTAGAGTACCTTGCTTAATGCTGAATACTGATGCCCACCATCAAAAGACTGTTGTACTGCCCAAGACCACATTACTAATAGAGTGTATTTGACCTTTTTCTTTATAAGCACACCAGTTTATACTATTAAAACTACTTAAGTGTGCACACGGGACAGTTGCCATTACCCCCGATCTCTTAATATCGAGTCTAGGGTTTAATTAGCCTAGCTACCCATAGAGCCATTGTAGTAACCCCAGTCTCTAAAACCCCTGCAGTCTTACAATTCAGTATAACCTCATTCCCAATTTGACAAAACTTTCTTCATAAAATAGTTTACAATTGGGCAAAACTCTCTTCCCAAACTAACATTATGCTTTGAACAAAATAAGTGCTGTTGTACTGACCTGGTGTGGGCCAACATTCAGCTGATTGGTTTTGCTGATTCACACACCTTGGCCTTGTGGGTTCAACCCACTCCGTTTACCCTCACCAATACTCAGGGTCACTCTGCTTCCCTACACTACTCCCATTCCCACCCATCCCCATATCAATTAAATTTATACACTCTAGCCACTCCTACTTACTCAGATCAAATCAGGATTTGCCACACCAATACTCCATGCATACCACCATCTACACTATGCTCACTTTTCACCCATTCCTCCAATACGTCTATCACTCCCATACACACATCCAATCAAAAAATCACATCTCCCTCGAAACGTTATTTCCATCTAACACTCCCCTAGTCCACTATTCCCCAGACACACTCCACACTGATCATACCCCCATGGTTAACTACCCTATCATTTCTTCTTCTACAAACCATATAGCCCACAACACATATATGTTGAATCCCAACTATATAATACCTCATCACTTCTTTTTGTTAGAACCAAACATTATGCCACTGCAACTCTCCACCACCCTAGCAAGCCTCACTGTACTTGCACACACTACCTCATATCACACATACTGAACTCACTCAACCCCACATCACACTACCACCACCACCACCTCTAACACATTCAACCACCTTAATGTCCTTCCCCACCTATACATCTTGAAGACAACCACACAACTTTATATCCCCATCCATAAGAATATCAGGCATTACAGCTCTAAACCCTCCCTGAAATACAACAAATACATGACCACTTTAATACATCTAATTAGCTACTTAACATCTAAACTATCCATCAGCGGTGATATCCATTCCAACTCCGGTCATACCCCCTCAACCCTATCCCCCTAAAGTAATGCAATAACTCCATATTAACCAAAAGAAAATCTACAAACCTTTTACTATTAAACATTAACATAAGAAGCATTCCAAATAAGGTACATGAACTTCACGCTACCCTAGCACTATATAACCCTGACATTGTAATATTAACAGAAACATGGCTAAAGCCCAAAAATACAAATAATGAGTTCCTACCACCCGGTTGCAATATTCTACACACAGACAGACAAGATACAAAAGGAGGCAGAGTTGCAATACTGTTCAGAAATGAACTGAATGTAGATACTCTAGAAGTACCCTCCTCCAATTTTGACAATATTGAAATCATACTGACTAGACTAAAAGTAAATGACAGAAAGCTTATAAACATAATCAGATGATATATCCCACCAGGAAATAACATCCCTTCTGTAGAAAACCTTCTAAACTGGTCTATCAATTCCTTCTCACATGAAACAATCATCATGGGAGATTTCAACATAGACTGGCTAATTTGTTCCTCAAATAATCCTACCAACCACATAAACCTATATGGATTTAGTCAAATTATCCACTCACCAACCAGACTTGACAAAACCTCCAAGCGGGAATCAACCCTAGATTGGATCCTCATAAATAGAACTACCCACTCTTAACAAGCTGGCTGCTTACCAGATACACTAAGTGACCACCACCCAACCTTTATGATTGAACACCACTTCATTCAATCCAAACCTACCACCTATCGTTTGATAATAAACAAAAACAATTTTAACCCTAATCAATTCATCTCAGCCTTAAAAAAACTGTAACTGGACCCCACTCAAAATCCTCCAACTTAATGGTGCTGTTCGTTATTTCAATATTGTTTTCTTAAACATGTGCCCCAGCAGAAACAATTAGGGTTAAATCAAACTATGCACCCTGGCTTACTAAAGAAACTAGGTCCCTAATGAAACTTAGAGATAAAAAGTGGAATGACTGGCATAAATCTGACTCCCAAACTCTAAAATCAGCTTATCTGGAACCCAGAAACAAAGTAAAAAAAGAAGTAAAACTAGACAAAATCAGATACTATTATGACATACAGAAAAAAACATTTAAATGACCCTCAAAAATACTGGTCTGCCATCAACAACATCGTATTACCTGGTAATGTTAGGACCCCCCACCACCACCGACAATAACAATGACAGCATAGTAACTCAGTTTAATAGGTACTTTACTGAATCTATACTTGGCCTAACTAATCCACAACCTCTCTGCAACCATAATACCCCTCCAAACACAGACAACAATATAATTAACTTCTGTCTGTAACCCATCAATGTAGATACAATTAGAAAATTGCTAAAAAAACTGAAACCCACCACACTAGCTGCAGATAAACTCCCAGCAGACTTCCTGAAAATAGCTGCAGAGGCTATAGCTTACCCTGTGTCAATTCTCATTAACCAATCAATAATTGAAAAAACAGTTCCTGAAATATGAAAAATATCCTGTTATTCCTCTCCACAAGGGTGGCACCTCAAAAGAACTATCAAATTATTGCCCCATCGCTATCCTCTCGCCTCTCTCAAAAATTCTGGAACAATGTAAACAAACAATTTGAAGAACATTGAAATGTTGACTCAAGAAGACCGACTGTATAATAGCACTTGACTCATTGTGGTCAATGTAAGCTACCACTCTCCTCACTTACACACAACTTATCCTCTCCACACAGTACAATCCAACTTTCATAACCAAATCTCTCCTGAACTATATCCCCTCAACAACAGCCTATGTTTTCAATACAAACTAATCCCTCCTTATAAAACCTCAACACCCACTCTACCCCCCCCCCATATCACCCACTAATCTTTCAATTTACTCATCTCAAACAAAACAATCCAAATACCTCTACTACTTAACTCAACTTCTAACTTCCATACTTTTATCTGGCGATATACACCCTAACCCAGGCCCAAACCCCTCCTCCTCAATATCTAAATCCATCCTACTTGCATCTCTTAATGCACAAAGCTTAGCTAACAAAATTCCAAATCTACATGCCTGGCTACTCCATAACAAACCAGACATCCTAGCCATTTCTGAAACCTGGCTAAAAACTCATATAAAAGATGCAGAGATAGTAGCACCTAATTACTCTATCATCAGAGCAGACAGAATCCACAAAAAGGGTGGTGGAGTAGCTCTACTCTACTCATCCTCCCTATGCTTAATGCCCTATAACAAAGCCATTCCCAGGTTCGTTAATGCAGAATTAATACTAGCTCATCTCCAGCTAAACAAACACAAATTTATATACATAGCCTCTCTCTACAATCCCCCTGGAGATAATGTTTCAATACTCAAAGAGATCCTCTCTTGGCTATCAACTAATATCTGCATCAAAATTATAATCATGGGAGACACCAATATTAATTGGTCCTCCATTCAGTCTCCTACTCACCCCCTCAACATCAACCTATACAACTACTCTCAACTCATCAACACCATAACTAGGCCATCCAAAGACTTCTTAAGTGGCAACATCTTAGACTGGATTCTAGTCTCCCACCCCCACAACTATCCTGACAGTGGAACACTCCCTGACTCCCTCAGTGACCATCTTCCCATCTTTGCTAGACGTCTTCCTTCTCCCTTACATGTCACTCATAATTACATAACTACCCGATGCCATAAAAAATTTAACCCAGAAGCTTTCTCTGACACCCTTAAATCACTTAACTGGTACCCCTTAAAAACTCTACCACTAAAAAATGCAATAACTCACTTTAATACTACCTTCCTAAACATTCTAAATAATCATGCTCCCTTAATAACCAAACGAATAAAAAGGAAAGCCATCCCGTGGTTAACAAAAAACACTTTAGCCACCATGCGACTTAGAGATAAAGCCTGGACACAATACCAGAAAAACAAATCTACATCTAACCTCAATGAATATAAAACTATCCGTAACTCAGTTAAAAAACTTATCTCATTGGATCATCGAAACTACTTCATCCAACTTTAAAACAACCATAAATCCAACCCACAAAAGTTCTGGAGAGGTATAACTACTCTCTTAAAACCTGGTACTACAGAAAATCCAAACCCTTCCCCAAATGTACAAGACACAGATCTTGCTACCCAATTCAATTCTTTCTTCATAGACTCTATTTCCAAACTAACCTCTTCTTTTTCAAATAACAATCCACCTTCCCCCACTTCTCCCAAACCACCTCCCCCTCCAACATGTTTCTCTCACTCCCCACCCTCTCAACCCCCACCATTTTCAATTAAACCTATTCCTACTTCTACTATAAAAAAACTCCTGCAGAAATTAAAACCATGCACCAATGCCCCTGATAACATTCCCTCATACTACCTCAGCATAGCTGCTGAAGCTATTGCCCTCCTTATCAGCATCCTAATCAACCGCTCTATCCAAGAAAGTTCGGTTCCTCAAATCCAGAAAAAAGCTTACATCCTTCCTCTGCATAAAGGAGGAAACAATACTAATATTGCCAACTTCTGTCCCATCGCCATCCTCTCTCCCATTTCTAAAGTCCTAGAGAAATGCATCCACCTTCAACTCCTTCCCCATCTCTTAGACAACAACCTATTAACCCCTACCCAACACGGATTCAGACCACATCATAGCACTATGACTGCCCTTCTATCCTTCCTCGAAACTGTGAACAAAGCTAGAGATTCCAGCTTCACTGTTTCTTCCATCCTTCTTGATCTCTCTAAGGCCTTTGACACTATCTCTCATAACCTACTTCTTACTAAGCTATCTAACCTAAACCTCTCACCCTGTTCCCTCAACTGGTTTACCAGCTATCTATCTAATAGGCAACAAGCTGTCAAATGGAAAAAGTCACCTCTTCCTTCCTTCACACCCCAACAGGTGTCCCACAAGGTTCTATATTGGGCCCCCTCCTCTTTAACATTTTCATTGATGACTTTTCCCACTCTATCCTTCTTGCTAACATTATTCAATATGCTGATGATTCCACAATCATCTGTGCTGCCTCTTCCATCCCAACTCTTTTAAAGCTCACTCAAGATGCCTTCTCCACCATGGAAATGTGGATGAAAGACAACCATCTAGCACTCAATGCTGCAAAAACTAAACTTATGATATTTACCCCCTCTAAAACTAACAACTTAAATCGTAATTTATTCTCCATCACCAGCCAAAATAATATACCTCTTGAGCTGGTATCTGAAACCAAACTACTAGGAGTCCAAATAGATGACAAGCTTAAATTCAGCTCCCATCTACTACTAAACATAAAAAAACACCAAAAACTTGGCATGCTCTACCGACACAATCGGTTCCTCACCTCAACTACTAAGCTGACTCTCTCTATTACATTTCTCTTACCCTCCCTTCTCTATGGAGCACCTCTTCTAACAAACCTACAATCATCTCTCAAAACCAAACTATCCTCTTGTTACAATAAAATAGCCAGATTCGCCACTAGCAACAAAGCATCAACCCATCACCGTGAACCTCTCCACAAACTCAACTGGCTAGAGCTACCCAACTACCTCTCCTATACTCAGCTCACCTATGCTCATAAACTCATCTTCCAGCCATCCCTCTATCCCTCCCTCTCCACTACCTTTAAAATGCACCACACTCAAAGATGTCTAAGATCAAACAATCAAAACCTTATAGAAGTTTACAGACCCCTCCACACTCCAGAACAAAACCTCCTGTCCTTCTCATTAGCACGTATATGGAACTCCCTTCCCCCCTCCACTTGTACCATTGCTAGCCTCCCATCCTTTAAAAAATCACTCCACTCTCATCTAACCTCCACATGGGAATGCTCCTGCTCCCATCCCTCATAACCTACTCTTTACTTTTTCTCTTCCTTCTCTCAAACCCCAGGTAGCAAATTCATGCTTGCTTCCAGTATACAACGCTTTACAAGTATCTAGCAACTCCTTATCCTACTGCATCTAACTACCTCTCCTCAATCAAAACACAAAAACAACTCCTTATCCTACTGCATCTAACTACCTCTCCTCAATCAAAAACCAAGAACAACTCCTTATCCTACTGCATCTAACTACCTCTCCTCAATCAAAAAACAAAAACAACTCCTTATCCTACTGCATCTAACTACCTCTCCTCAATCAAAACACAAAAACAACTCCTTATCCTACTGCATCTAACTACCTCTCCTCAATCAAAAAACAAAAACAACTCCTTATCCTACTGCATCTAACTACCTCTCCTCAATCAAAAAACAAAAACAACTCCTTATCCTACTGCATCTAACTACCTCTCCTCAATCAAAAAAAAATGATGCCATTATTACCTTTGATTGTAACACTCTTGTTCTGTCTAATTATCAGAAATTGTATAATGTTAACCTCACTAATCCTCATGCAATCTATGTGTGTATCCTAATCTTTATGTAATCTGTATTTGGAGCTTTTCTCCCCAGGACTCCATTGAAAATGGGTTCTTCTGGCCCAATGGACTATCCTGGTTAAACAACTGCAAATAAAATAAATAAATAAAAATAAATGTAGTCATAGGCAAATTATGGATCACCTCAATACCCATAACCTACTTACTAACACCCAACATGGTTTCTGTCCCTCACATAGCACCACCACTGATCTCTTATCATTCACAGAAACAGTAAATACACATAGAAACAATAGAAAGTTTGTATCAGCCCTATCCCTAGATGTCTCAAAGGCATTCGATACAGTTTCACATGACAAACATATCAATGTCCTCTCTACCCTAAACCTATCAGGCTCCACGATTGTTTGGTTTAAAAGCTATCTCTCAGGTTGACAACAAGCAGTTCAATGGCACTCAGACATCTCCCCATTACTCCCAGTAACACTAGGTGTGCCCCAAGGCTCCATCCTTGGACCACTACTTTTCAATATATTTACTAACAACCTCCATACCTCTACACCTCATGCCACAGTAATACAATATGCACATGACTCCACACTCCTATGTAATGCCTCTTCCATCCCAGAATTACACAAACTCACTCAATTATCCTTCCTATCAGTCAAATCCTGGCTAGTTGGGCACCAACTAATCCTAAACCCCAGTAAAACAAAACTACTACTATTCAACCCCACTAAGTACAGGCCTTCATCCACTCCTTTCAACATACTAGCAAAAAACAATACCACTATCTCACCTGTTAGTCATACCAAATGACTAGGCATATAAATAGACTGTAACCTGGCATTTGAAATCCACTTTGCCCACACCATTAAAAAGTCCACAACAAACTAGAGGCCCTGTATAGGAACAAACCCTTTCTGACATAATCAGCCAAAGAAACCATCACTAGAACACACTTACTCTCTACTCTCACATATGCTCCCCTATTCTCACTAATCTAAGAAAAACAGACATCATTAAACTAGAAGCATGCTACAACAAAATTGCCAGGTTTGCCACCAGTTCTCCCTATAGACCACATCATTGCACAGCCCTAAAACAATTACAATGGCTTGAATTTCCCCATCTCCTACTGTATAACCAACTAACCCTATCCCATAAAATACTACATAATCCAGATAAAACCCCAGCCCTAAATCTTTTTCTTCTTTTTCTTTTGGCTGTTCCCATTAGGGGTCACCACAGCAGATCATCATTTTCTATTTCTTCCTGTCCTCCGCATCTTGCTCTGTCACACCAACCACCTGCATGTCCTCTCTCACCACATCCATAAACCTTATCTTAGGCCTTCCTCTTTTCCTCTTACCTGGCAGCTCCATCCTTAGCATCCTTTTCCCAATATACCCAGCATCCCTCCTCAGCACATATCCAAACCAATGCAATCTTGCCTCTCTGGCTTTGTCTCTAAACTGTCCAACCTGGGCTGACCCTCTAATATACTTATTCCTAATCCTGCCACCCTCATCATACCCAGTGTAAATCTTAACATCTTTAACTCTGCCACACCCAGCTCTGACTCCTGCCTTTTTGTCAATGCCACTGTCTCCAAGCCATATAACATAGCTGGTCTCACCACCCTCTTGTAGACCTTCCCTTTCACTCTTACTGGTACTTGTCTGTCACAAATCACTACTGACACTCTTCTCCACCCACTCCACCCTGCATGTACACTCTTCTTCACCTCTCTTCCACACTCACCATTACTCTGAACTGTTAATCCCAAGTATTTAAACTCATCCACCTTCACCAACTCTACTCCTTGCATCCTCACAATTCCTCTATCTTCCCTCTCAGTCACACACATATATTCTGTCTTAGTCCTGCTGACATTTATTCCTTTCCTCTCTAGATCATATCTCCACCTCTCCAGGGTCTCCTCAACTTGTTCCCTACTCTCACTACAGATCACAATGTCATCTGCAAATATCATAGTCCATGATGACTCCTGTCTGATCTCATCTGTCAACCTGTCCATCACCATTGCAAACAAGAAAGGTCTCAGAGCTGATCGTTGATGTAATCCCACCTCCACCTTAAATGCATCTGTCACTCCCACCCCAGACCTCAGCATTGTCACACTACCCTCGTACATATCCTGTACCACTCTTACATACTTCTCTGCCACTCCTGACTTCCTCATACAATGCCACATCTCCTCTCTAGGCACCCTGTCATATGCTTTCTCTAAGTCCACAAAGACACAATGCAACTCCTTCTGACTTTCTCTGTACTTTTCCATCAACAATCTCGGAGCAAAGATCGCATCTGTGGTGCTCTTTCCTAGCACAAAACCATACTGCTGATCACTAATCATCACCTCCCTTCTTAACCTAGCTTTTACTATTCTTTCCCATAACTTCATGCTGTGACTGATCAGTTTTATTCCTCTGTAGTTAATACAGCTCTGCACATCACCCTTATTCTTAAAAATCAGTACCAAAACACTTTTTCTCCACTCTTCAGGCATTCTCTCACTTTCCAAGATTTCATTAAACAATCTGGTTAAAAACTCCACTGCCATTTCATCTAAACACCTCCATGCTACCACGGGTATGTCATTTGGACCAACAGCCTTTCCATTCTTCATCCTCTTCATAGCTATCCTTATTTCCTCCTTGCTAATCCGTTACACATCCTGATTCACTATCCCCACATCATCCAACCTTCTCTCTCTCTCATTCTCTTCAGTCATCAGCCCCGTAAAGTACTCTTTCCATCTGCTCAACACACTTTCCTCACCTGTGAGTACGTTTCTCTCGTTATCCTTTATCACCCTTACCTGCTGCACATCTTTCCTAGCTCGGTCCCTCTGTCTAGCTGATCCGTACAGGTCCTTTTCTCCCTCCTTAGTGTTCAACCTTTCATACAACTCTCCATATGCCTTATTCTTATCCTTTGCCACCTCTCTCTTTGCCATGTACCTCATCTCCTTATACTCCTGTCTACTTTCTTCATCTCTCCGGCAATCCCACTTCTTCTTCACCAACCTCTTTCTCTCTATACTCTTCTTCAATTCCTCATTCCACCACCAGGTCTCCTTGTCCTCCTTCCTCTGTCCAGATGTCACACCAAGCCCCTTTTGAGCCGTCTCCCTTATTAGCTCTGCTGTAGTTACCCAGCTATTCAGTAAGTCTTCACTGCCACCCAGTGCCTGTCTTAACTCTTCCCTGAACTCCACCTCACAATCACCCTTTTTAAATTTCCACTATTTGATCTTTGGTGCTGCACTTACACCCCTCCTCCTCTTCTTGATCACCAATGTCATCCTACAGACCACCATTCCCCTGTCACAACTTCGCAGTCTCCAATCTTCTTCAAACTGGCAATCCTGCATTGAAGATAATCCACCTGTGTGCATCTTCCTCCACTCTTGTATGTCAACCTATGCTCTTCCCTCTTGTTAAAATATGTATTGACCACAGCCATGTCCATCCTTTTTGTATAATCCACTACCATCTGACCTTCTGCATTCCTCTCCTTAACACCATACCTACCCATCACTTCCTCATCCCCTCTGTTCTCTTCACCAACATGCCCATTAAAATCTGCTCCAATCACCACTCTCTCACCCTTGGGTACAGTCATCACAACTTCATCCAACTCACTCCAAAATGTTTCTTTCTTATCCATTGCACACCCAACTTGTGGGGCATATGCACTAACAACATTCATCATTACACCATCATTTTCTGGCTTCATAAACATCACTCTATCCAACACTCTTTTCACCTCGAAAACACTCTTGGCATACTGTTCCTTCAGGATAACCCCTACCCAATTTCTCCCCCCATCCACACCATGATAGAACAATTTGAACCCACCTCATATACACCTGACATTACTCCCCTTCCATCTAGTCTTTTGCACACACAGTATATCAACCTTCCTTCTGTCCATCATATCAGCTAGCTCTCTCCCTACGGCAGTCATACTGCCAACATTCAAAGTTCCTACTCTCACTACCACACGCCTAACCTTTCTCCTCATAACACATAAAATTAATTTGGTATTAGAAAGACTGAATTAAATTCTTATACTTCAACGCCAAAACATATGCATAATTTATCAGTGAGAGTCAAAATTCAAACTAAATGAAATAATATTTTGAAATTATTAGATGAAGGCTCCAACAAACCAGTATGCAACATATGTGATGTTCTTGAAGCATTTAGATTCCATTATACCAAACACTACAACTCTAATAGCATAACAAGCAATGCTGTTGAAACAGAACTATCTTTTCTCAATTTAGAGGCAATCCTTGAGAAATGTAAAATAGATCTTGAGAAGTAAATATTTATTAATGGAGTTAAAGATAAAATTAAGATGTTTAAACTTAATAAAGCCCTTGGTGCAGATGGCATTATTATAGAAATATGTAAGCTATTCCCTTCAACTATTATATCTTTACATCACAAAACTTTGATTGAAGTGCAAACTCAAAACATTATTCCACCATCCTGGAGACGCTCACTGATTACTCCTATTGTTAAAATTAATAAAGACCCACAACTTTGTAGCTCATACAAACCTATTTCCATCTTAAACAATGATTATAATATCTTCATGTCCATATTTCTTGACAGAATGAAAGTCACACTCTTAGAAATGCTAAACAATGACAATTTAGGATTTATCTACAAAACATATACTCATGATAATATTAAAATAATTCTTACACTCACTGAACTTTTAAACAGAGAGAATGAAGAAGCTTTATTGATTAGCTTATAAAAAAAGGCCTTTGATTCTGTCAACTGGGACTATCTTTTGGAGTATTAACTTCACTAGCATTTCCTTCTTCTTTCATCACTATATTAAAAAATATTTATAAGAATAATTTAGCTTATGTTAAATTAGGTCCCATCACATCAGAATATATACCAATAACTAAAGGTACTAAACAAGGTTGCCTGCTATCTCCTATTTTATTTACACTTGCCATTGAAGTCTTTGCCTCTCAGATACAAAATCATGCAAAGATTATAGGTATTAATATTTATAACCATTATAACGCTAAAATAACACTTTTTTGGATGACATTTTAATTACTTTCCCTAACTCCCAAATAGTTTTATATGAATTAGACTCCATGATGAATTATTTTCAAAGATGTTCTGGTCTCCATTTTAACAAACAGAAATCTAAGCGTATCATACTTAACAATAAGTTAAGAAAAACAGTCTGATAACAGTCTGATATTCAAAACATCATTGGAGAACAAACAAGTTCCCTGAATTACTTGGGCATATATGCGGTGCTATTTAAAAGAAATAGAAATTAACTATAAAAATATCTTTAATAAATAACCATGTAGATAAATGGAATAAAATGTTTATTTCCTTTGAAGATAGATTACAGTTGATAAAAATGATTCTTTCACCAAAGATTCTGTACATTGCTATAGCCCTTAATACTTCTGAAAATAAATTCATTAAAGTTGTAAATAAACTATTAATAATGTTTTACATTATCCTAATATAAAAAGAATTGCCTATTTATATCATATTAGACCATGGGATCAGGGAGGCATAAAGTTCCCAATGACACATACATCAGCGCATTGTTATTCAAGGATCTCATAAACTGGATTGATCTAAATTATAATTCAAACTGGAAATCCCTACATCTTATCATGCAATTAAATTAAAGTACTTTGTTAACAAAATTGCCTTTAAGTAATCTTGCAAATGAATTTTGGCATTTATTTTGCTATATTGTACAGTATAATATAACCAAACCTACAAGGCTTAATTATTTAAACCATGTCCTTAACAGCTTCACAAAATATGTTAATTCTAATGTAGACAATAAAATCTGGTTTGATCTGCTGATACCTTTCAAAATCACAAAGAATTTTCCAGATAAATTACATTTCAACACCTTTAATACATGAGAAGTTAAGAATTTAATTGCTAGAAACATTGCATGTAAGCTCTAAACATATTATATACCCAATAACTTATTAAAGAATGGTTTGTTATCACAAGATTGGTTATTATTACAAAGCATATTAACCTACACACAAGATCTTTGCAGAGTTATTAAAAACTCATCTTTCATGGACCAGTCCTGTTTAATATTCTATCTTTATGAAGTTTCACATAAAAATGTCAAAGCTGATAACTTCACATCCAAATTATATAGTATTTTAATAAAATATAAGACCACCTTTACTATTAAACACTGGAATTTTATAACTAAAGGTCTCTCCAAATTATTTTCAGAGAAAGCTAAAATTTTATCCTCTGTTAAATCCACATCCTGAGTTCAATACTGAAGCATTTTTACCTGGAAAATTTTCCACAGACCTTTTTCAATTCCAGACAAAATAGGTACATTTAGTAAATCTAAAAATGCTATTTGTTGGAGATGTTTAGAACCTTGCAAAGCAGATTGGTTTCATATTTGTTATGATTGTCCTAACTTAAGACAATACTGGGAAATATTGTTGATTTTCTTAAAGCCTTATTTTCAGATTCATTTACATTAACTAAAACAACAATTTTTTCAAAGTATATGAAAGTTTTGCTATGAATAAAAGGAATTTTCAAGGATCCCAGCTAAACCTAAAGGGAAAACCCACAGTTGTTTGTCGGTCTACTCAAACTTCTACTTAGGATCCTGCACTTAAGAATTTACTAACATACAGCTTCTACTAGCCACTCTTTAAAAATCGGCCCCCACAATCTCAAGGATCCCAGCTAAACCTAAAGAGAAACCCCACAATCATTTTCTGGTCTACTCAACCTTCTACTCAGGATCCTGGACCTAAGAATTTACTGATGTGCAGCTTTGACTAGCCACTCTTTAAAGGGAGGTCCCTGCATGCTCAAGGATCCCAGCTAAACCTAAAGAGAAAACCCACAGTTGTTTGCGGTCTACTCAACCTTCTACTCAGGATCTTGCACCTAAGAATTTACTGTATGTATAATCAATACAGCTAGCTGTATTATTACTAGTATTAAATTGCTCTAGCTTTTGACCCACTGCTGACAACCCCTCATATATCACCTCTCTTCACTCTGTCTTCCACTTCCTCCCACCACTCTCTATCATCTCTCTCTGTCTCAAGCAGATTAGATCTACTGGTAGTTGTTAATTCAGTAGAGACCTGCTGTTTATTAGTAGAGACCCACATTACTGTCATCTCTTCAGTAGCTAGTGCCTATATGCTCACTTATCTTATCAATACCTGTTTCCATTTGTCTATTCTTCTCTTTGTCCTTTTCTTTCCAGTGCCCTCCTAACTATCTCTTAACCCAGTCAAAGGTTTCCCTCCCCTCAGGTTTATAAAACCTCGACATTCAGACACCATATAATTCTTTTCTCTCCTTTTATCCTCTAAAACAGCAATACTCTTCTCCACATACTATGCAAGCATTCTACTATCTATTTAAACCTACCTTGCTGATTGTTTTTGTAGTTCAGCCATAAACTGACCAGGGCCAGGCTGCTCCATTTGCCCTTGCTGCACTCGGGCTTCACTCCACTCTCCTACACTACCACCATTCCCATCCACCCTTACTTTCCTTAGATTTATAGTTCCATAGCCACACCCTCTGATTACAACTTCCAATCAAATTACATCACCCAAATCAGCTCATCTCTACGCTTTCTTTTCTAAATTCCTCCCACTTCATTTCTACCAATAGTCAGACAACCCATACCTCTCTTCAGAACCCCCCACTTCTTTTTACCATTACAGTCATAAAACCCTTACCTAAACTAACATAGCTAACATGCCTACCATTAACAGACCTCCTATAATCAACAGAGCCAAGACCTACCAGCGCTCTACTAAATTAATTAACCAGCTACTCTTACTGATACACTCTAAGCTTATTGATATTAGCATCTTATAACACCTCTTACCATTCAATTCTTAACAAACTTTTCTCTTCCCACTCCACCTCAAACTCCCACCACCTACCACCCAAACCAGTAAATATCCCTATATGTAGTTCCATTTTTAATAACTCCACATTAAACCAGCAAAACTTTCACTACTTTCTCATCCTAACATACCTCGTATCTCCCAGAAATATGATAAAAGCATTAACAAGTTCTTAAAATTTGTGGTAAATATAGCATTAAAGCTAACCCTTAATGAGGACATATATCCAACCCCCAGCCCAGCCTGTAAACCCTCCATCTTAGTCTCACAAAATGATACACATTCAAAAAGTAAGCAAGTATCAATCATTCCTAATAGGGGCAAATCTGATATTCTAATTATGAATATGAATATAAGAACTGTAAGCAATAAAATCCATGACCTCCACGCAAACTTCTCCCTCTACTCCCTTGACATTGTACATCTCAATGAAACCTGGCTAAACCCTAATACCACCAGCAATGAAATACTACCACCAGGTTATAACATCATACCTACAGACAGAATAAATAAAAGAGGAGGAAGTGTACCCCTTCTCTTTAAAAACTACCTCTCTAGAAATACTAGATGAAAAAACTCTAAACCTTAAAAATGCTGAAGCAGTATTTACCAAACTGAATATTAACCCCAGGAAGCATATATACATAATAGGTATCAATATGCCACCAGGAGCCAATACCCAGATACTAGAAAATATATTACGTTGGTGTAACAAAACCTTACCTCAGGAAACACTCATCATGGGTGACTTCAACATAGACTGGTTAGACTGCAATGCCCCAAACCCCCAAAATTGCATTAACTTGCATGGCTTCTCTCAACTTATCCAATCACCCACTAGAGTTAATAAGCCATATAACAAACACTCCATTCTAGACTGGATACTAACAAATAGACCAGCCCTCTATCCCTACTCCAATTGTCTATCAGATAGTGTCAGTGATCACTTTTCAATATATTTAGTCAGGAAATGAACAAATTCAACTAAACAACCCATGCTACTACAAATAGGAAACAAAGAGCATCTAAATCCTAATAACCTTATAGATATACTTAAACAGAGTAATTGGGCCCCATTGAGACAGCTACCCCTGCAAGAAGCTGTTGACTACTTCAGCTCCACCTTTCTTTCCATACCAAATTCTCAAATTCCCAGCAGACATATACATGTTAAATCTAACTATGCTCCATGGCTCCAAAAGGTAATACAAATACTCATTAAAGCTAGAGATAAGGCCTGGGTAATCTGGAATAAAATAAGGTCTCAACTAGCTTTGCAAACTTACTAGGAGCTTAGAAATAAAGCAAATAAACAAATTAAATAAGGCAAAATAAATTACTACTCTGAAATCCAATCCAAGTACCATAAAATCCACAAAAATTCTGGCCCACAATAAACAATATCCTTCTACCAGGCAAAATCAATACACCCCCTCCTACCAGTACTAATAACTCAGACAATATTGCTACTCAATTTTATAAATACTTTACTGAAACCATCTCTGCACTGTCAAACAAACAACCCCCCCCCTATCAAAACTACCACTAACACTCACGTCATTAACTCAACCTTCTCCCTACAACCTGTAGCCACAAACACAATAAAAAAAATACTGAAAAAACTAAAACCCACTACACTAGCAGCAGACAACTTATCTGCTGAATACCTAAAGCTAACAGCAGCCTACCCTATATCAATACTAATTAATAGGTCCATAGCAGAACAACAAGTCCCTCCCATTTGGAAAACCTCTTACATAATACCCTTACATAAAGGTGGCTCTTCAACTGATTTCACTACCTATTGCCCAATCACAATATTATCACCACTGCCTAAAATTCTAGAGGGTCATTCACATGCAAGCTACTGATTATCTGCTGATTACTAATAAATTCCTAACAAAAACTCAGCATGGCTTTTGATCATTCCATAGCACATCAACTGCACTAATGTCATTTACTAATACTGTCAACTCTCACAGGAACAACAATAACTATGCATCATATATCTTCCTTGACCTATCAAAAGCCTTTGTTATGGTTTCCCATATTAAACTTCTAAATGTCCTCTCTGAACTAAACTTTTATAATTCTACCCTTGCCTGGTTCCAAGACTACCTCATTGGATGCCAGCAAGCAGTCTCTTGACAACAGACCTTATCTCCCCTTTGGACAGTGATCCTAGGAGTCCCTCAAGGCTCTATCTTAGGCCCACTTCTATTCTCAATTTTTACAAATAGCCTCCACTTGTCAACCCCTCAGGCTTCTCTCATGTAATATGCAGATGACTCAACAGTGGTGAGGAAATCATTCTATGCTGTGCAACTTATAAACAAAGGTATGGCATCTAAGTCCAGTGAAGTCATTGTTCTACTGTATTCAGCATTCATCAGACCTATCAATGAGTACAATGCCCCCTTTGGTACGTAACTAACCAGGCATATCCAACAACTGGATCGTCCATGGAGGTTCCTCAATAAATGAATACAGGGCATAAGTAATATGTCCTATGCAGACCGCCTCAAGGCCCTATCCCTGTTTTCTGTCTCCTACAGGCTTTTGAGGGGAGATCTATGCCTGGTATAGAGGGCATTGTCAGACCACATTCTGATGGACCTCCTGCAACACCACAAAACAAACAGCACTAGAATTACACATTCTAAAGACTTAAACCTTGCCTTTGATATAAATGGAGAGATAGGTATGTATCCCAGAGAGTCCCCATCCATGTGAAGCAGAGTTCCTCTATAACCCAATTAAAGTGCAACTTGGACAATTGAATGGGAAACCAGAAATTCATCCCTGATTTTTTACCTATGTCTCTAATGGACACAGGTAACCTGTATTTGGTTCATCTCCCAGGCCCATGCTTACATTTATCAAGGGTAGCAGAACCTGTCAGAGATTTGGGAAGCATGGCTAGGCTTAAAAAGACCCTTGTGGTCATTAGTCTAGTAAACACCTATGAATCTGTGGTGCTATGAACAGTGATATGTGCTGCACCCTCACTATCAAAACTTCAGAATCTTACACAAAAAGCCTTTCATTCACTTGAGTCCTGGCTCACAAAAGCTTAACTAATCTTAAACCCTAAAAAAAAACAAATGTATGGTCTTCCATCCTAATAAATCTGCCTCACCCACTAACACATTTAATGTCTCATCACTAAACAACACCATCATATCCCCACCACCTCACACCAAACTTCTAGGAGTTGAAATTGACTGTAAACTTAAACTCTATATACAGATTTCCCAGACTGAAAAAAAGTACATAAAAAACTTGATACATTATACAAGAACAAAAACTACTTCACTAAGAATACCAAGATTGCCATTGCCCAAACCCACTTAATCTCTACACTACTGTATGCAGCCCCCATACTCACTAACCTAAAGAAATCTGAGATACAAAGAATTGAATCCTGTTACAACAAAACTGCCAGATATGCAACAAACTTTCCAGCTAGATCCCAACATTGCCTTGCACTCAAGCAACTTAACTGGTTAGAGCTCCTCTAACTCCTTCACTACATTCAATGCAGCTAACAATGGCACATAAAATCTTATCTGACCCTGATAAAATAACTGTCTTACAAACTCTGCTTCAACCTTATGCCACTAAAAGATCATTACGCTCCACAAACAAACACCATATACAAATTAATGTATCCAAAAATCACGCAGGTGATTCCCTCTTCTCAAACTACATAGGAAAAATCTGGACTGGACTGCCAGAAAGCATTACTGCTACTACATCACTAGCTCAATTTAAAACAACTCCAAAAGGCCACCTCTTAAACAAATGGCTGTGACCTTGCTCTACCTCTAACAGCTGTCTCGATCTCTAGCTTTGCCAGTACCTCAGTATAACCTAAAGGACTTTTTGGCTCCATACCTTCCTCTGTTTATTGTTACTACTCCTGCTACTTTCCATTTCATTAACTCTCAGTACTATCTCTGATATCAAGACGAAATATCATTGTCTACACCACGTATTCTATTATATACTTTATAATTATAGAATTTCACATGAAACTTTGTATTGTCCATTGTTCTATAACATGGCAATGTCTATTATAATAAGCCATTGGATTTTGTTTTAGTGAATTTCTAACTTTTTCATGTATAAACTGAATTAGCCTAAATTTGTATCTAACATCTTATACTACATTCTGCTAAAGTCCAAAAGGCTGTATTTTTATTTCTGAAGTATTCCAAAAGATACACCCCACTGGATTTTACACCTGTGCCTCTAGAGGGGTTGTATACTTGGGGATGTGCACCAACTGTCAAAGTTTCTATGTGGGCAAAACTGAGAGGGAATTAAGAAAACGTATCTACGAGCATCTTTATGACATGACCAGGAAGAAGGAAATCAACGCCTTCTACAAACACTCACTCTCCTGCCCAAAACCCAAAATCCAGTTTCTAGTTCTGGAACAGGTTGAGCCAGATGCAAGAGGTGGTGACTGGGAATCCACCTTGGGCTACCGTGAACTATTATGGCAGTTGAGACTGAATGCAGGGAAGCCACCAGGTCTGAACGGGATGATCAGCATTAAACCGGTCCTCAAGCTCAGGAGGGCTAGGTTATAATTCTCACACTTGACCCCCTTCATACCATAGCATCTCCACACAGCACACTAAATTATTGAACATCTACGGTTATAGGACTCCGACTAATAAATCAAATTCTACATGAAATGTTATGGGCATTAAAAATACCTCATGCATATTTCATTGCATGTGTAAAATAATAATGAAGAAAATTTTTTAACAATTCACTGACAATCTAAACACATTTTTAAGCATATTCTTCAACAATCTACAACCCCAATTAGACTTCAGACTTTTATGTTCTGAAACCTAGGAAACTGGCATTTTAAAATGTTTTTTATGGTTAGTCATTTTTATTTAAGTGCATATGTTATTGCAAACATTTCATTTTTTGAGTTGATATAATGATTAACTTTTTTAACACCCAACTTTAAAGCACCAGAGTACTTCAGTACTAGATTTCACTAATTAATTAATTGTATAATTGCCAGGCTATTTAATGGAGGTTACTGCACACTGCAATTTGTTTTCACTTGATAAAGCTCAGGATTGCCTGAGCGAAAGCGCTTGTGTGATTTTACTTGTGTGATTTTATCTGTGACTTTTGGAATACTTCAGAAATAAAAATACAGCCTTTTGGACTTTAGCAGAGTTCTGGTTCCTTTCTTCAAGGTCGTGGATTATTCTTTGCTTGTCTTTGGTTTTTTGTGCATTACTTCACTTCATCTTATACTACATTGACTTTGTATTGTTACTTCTGTATGTTCAATGTGAAGCTTTTCTCCCCCGGCCTCCGCTGAAAAAGGACATGTGTCTAGTCAGATTTCCCCAGTAAACAAATGTAAAATTAATAAATAATAAAAAATAAAATTCATATCTTTTATAGACAATTCTAGGTGTAGCCAGAAAATGTATCACTAGAAAGTGGAATTCTGTTACCTCTCTAAATATTGAAGATTTCCTGACTTTGTTAAAAGAAATGGTATCTAAAGAAACCAGAACGAAAGAACTTCATCAGCAATCCTTGGATAATGGTTTCATCTCTCATTGAGACTTTTCAAATGGACTTTTTTTAATGATCATTTATGTCTTTATAAACAATTGCTTTTACTTAATTGGCAATATCTCATACTTTATTCCAGGCCTATGTATATATTGTAAATAGTTATTGTATTTCACATTCAAATTTTATGCTCAAAAAATTTAATTTTATTGTTATAATATTTTAATGAACTTAAATAAAATATTTGAGCAAAAATAAATAATATCATCATTTAACTTCTAGCCATGTGAATCCAATAATGAAGTGATATGGTTTCCAGTGACAGTTTTAATTTAGATCTGGATTCAGCTTACTATGTCATTAGGAATTTCAGGAAAATGTAGTCACATGCACTTTACATAGCCCAAGCACATGCATGTTGCTTATATGGATTCAGTTTTCTGCATCATCCATCTTAACTTCTAGGATTACCATTGATCAGAATAATTCCTAAATTTGTTTTTCTTATATTCTTAATGTCTAAGTCTGCATACTTCTCAACTATTCCTGATTTTGCATTATAATTTTACCTGTCCCTTGTAATTTTGTTTTTGGCTAATCATCGAGAATTACAGTCTGTCAGCAATACCAGACATTAGACTTTTGTACTTTAAATTGTTCAGAGAATAGAAATTGATGCAAAACTTGCTTTATATTGACTATTTTGAGTGAATTAGAATAATATTTAAATGTTATCCCTGATTATCTACCTCCCTCCGCAATTATTTTTAGCTTTGTCTCTGATCCTTGAGCAAAGAAGGTGATAGCTGTGCTGCTCTGTTATTAGATAGGTCATGGTCATCTGGCACCCTGGGCAGTTCCTTAGACCAGTGCAAGCCTCAACCCAAAGTTGAGGCACAAAAAAACAAAAAGATCTTCCCAAAAGTGAAGCCCAAAAACTATTTTTCCCCAAACCTGAACACTAGCATGTAATTGTAACAAACTCCTTGCTACAAATACCAACAAAGAATGCAGTATCAGTGTTCCTTAAAGAAGGAACAATACCATCTGTTCTTTCTTATATAAATGCTGGTACTTCATGTCTACCACACTGGCCATTATGGATCACAGCCTATAACATCTTGCACCTGGGGCAGCCACCTCCTTCACCCCACCCTGTGTTATTTAGAATCAGTCTTTAACTGAGTTGTCATTTCTAGCTGGAAGTGTGTTTCATCTTGTCATTTCCATGAGGCATATTTGATAACCACAGTCTCTTGAATGACGTAGTTTATTATACAGTCTAGATTTCTGTTACTGATGGAAGACTAGAATATTATTTGTATCACAAGGCATGTGACACAGGACACAGTTGTTTGCAGGTCTAGCTGCCTGACTTAGCTTCCAGATATGTTGTGTAGCAGTTATTTTGCTCATCTGTATATTATTGGTTATTAATATATCTTGTGCATTTATGCGACAACTAAGAAACAATAACAGAGATCACTGCATTTCAATGACCTTGGTAATAAGTCCCCAGAGTAGTGTTGCGTTCTCCTGGAATACAGTATTCAATGCAACAATTTTTTTTGCTAACTGAGTTTTTCCTGGATTAAGAGTAAACATTTGATTAAGTAACTTGCTCTGAGTCCCTCAATAAGCATATGAAAAAACGAGGAAATCAAAATGAAGACTAGAGGATGAAGCTTGTTAAAAGCTCATAGCCTTACTTCTAAGCCCTAAGCTACCAGACTATGTGTAACACTTTCTTCACAAATTGAGGTATGTTTCAATGACAGGAAAATAAAAACTATGTCATAAGTCAGTTAATCATCATCGTCAACTTTTTTTTTCTCCTTTTTTGCACATGAGGTCAGAGTGTTACCACTTCTCTTGATTCAGACCCATTTGTCATGCCCCTTCATTTTAGGCCACTTGTAAAGACCTATGCACTTTTTGTTGCTATTAGTTAATTTGATCAAATCACCTGCAGCCAAGTAGCTAGCCCTGATGCAGTATGTAGATTGTGTTTCTGTTCTCCTTTCTAGAGGATACTGTGTACCACAGTTGATACCTAAAGTGATTGGTACACTACACACAGCTTTTCCCTCAATAGACACCAGCTAGAGTGTACACTGCTGCCCATAACCTGCTCACATTTGGGTCTATTCTTTTGGTAGTCTACTCAAGATCATTTGGGGGATCTGAGATTGAACCTGGCATCTTCCATCCTCAAGGCAGAAGTCAATTCAAGCAGTCCATTACTTCATGAAGAAGGAGCAAAGATGCCTGTGATTGATTAGCTTATAATCCCATTGCTGCCACTAAATGATACCTGACAGATGGGGTTGTGATCTTATGATCTGCATTGCTGACCATGGAATAATATGCAGTGATGTTGGTTTTCAGATCATATGGGAAATGTGCACTGCTGCCTTAGATTCTGATCAACATCTGCTACATCTAAATAAATTTTACATTAGCAGTTGCATAGTAGAGTTACAACCACCCAGAATTTTCTCATTCTTGCTATCTTACCAAAAGTAAATAAAGCTTGACTAAGATACTGTTGCATAGACCCACACATAGTTGTCCTGGAAGGTGTGAAGATACCTTTCTAATGCCAGTATTCTTTTTCCTGCCTTCACAGTGACTCTCTGCCACCAGTGAAAGGTTGCATCCTTTTAATGGCAGACAAAGGGAAGAACTGTTGATAGAGAACTCTTACTATCTGGAATAAAATGAGCACAGTCATACCCAATAAGAAGTTCATTCCTGGTTCCCAGCAAGAGGCAAGGCTTAGACAGATCGGTAGACTACTCAAGAAAGAACACTACTGGACATAGAATTCTCTACTGAGATGGGGTGAATCTAGGAAATAGCAGGGTACAAATATTTAGGAATGCACAATTAAATAACCACAGCATGGTTTACCAGCAAGTTAAAGATGGAGCTGAAACTAAGCTTATAGCTTTTGGTTTAAGGATGCATACCTTTCCAAAATAATCCAGTGCCTTACAGGACTTCTCACTAAGGAACAAGAGGGAAGGTGTAGGAACATGATGATGCTTCAAACATGTCATCACCAAAATAACAACCCTGTGTGTGAAATTAATCTGGAAACCTAAAAGAAAAGGAAAAAAATAACTCTGGGTCATTTAAAAAGTAAATGGAAACATGGAATGTAGAAAATGAAAGAAAGGGAAACAGGACAGTCAGAACAGCAAAGATTAAAGTGAAAGAAGGAAAGAAAGAAAGAAAGAAAGAAAGAAAGAAAGAAAGAAAGAAAGAAAGAAAGAAAGAATAATATAGCTCACTTGAAAAAATATTTATTCTTTTAAAGAGAATTTACAGTACTCAGTTATGTAATACACAGTCAAAAACTCTGTGACTCAATTTACAGGTCAACAAAAACAATGTATTTTCCTAATATAAAGAATAGCAGTTTTTTTTATTTTTTATTTTAAAGACAAACTTGACACCAAGTACTCTGTGATAAATGATAACGCTATGATTTGTAAGACATATAGTCAAGAATCCTGCAAACTGCCATTATAGTCAAGAAAAATGCATAGTCCTGACAAGAAAAGAAAAACAGATTTTGCATGTTTTACAACTGAACTGTTTCTAATGACTTTATTTGCAATTACTAGTACTATGAGATATGTGGTACTTATATTCACGAAACCTGCAATCTGTGATGTTTACATCCCCTAACCTAGCAGTGGTTATACTCCAGCACAGAGCAACAAAGACTTGGGACTTGAGAAGTATGACATCTGTCTTTACCCCAGGATGCCTCGTATGTGACTGATTTTAAAGAAACATACACGTGTCTTTGAAGCATGGATTGCCTCTAGCTCTTAAATGACAATGCCACTTAAAGTATGTATGTAATACACACACACACACACACACACACACACACACACACACACACACACACACACACACACACATATATATATATATATATATATAAATATATCAGCACTAAGGTATGATTAAAAAAACGTTTACTCCCTTCTGCTGTTGGAAGGACAAAATAAACTGGTTTTGCTAATACAAACTTTGCTGTGAAATATTTACAATACCACGTTATGTCATGTGAAATTTCCCTTTATTACAAAACTGATTGATATCTCTCCACTGCATGGTACTTGGAGCATTTGTTCACACAGATGACATACTGCGTTTGTTCAAAATGTAAGATGTCAGCTGATATTTCATATAAGAAATGTTTTATTAATTTAACATATTTATAATATATACACAGAAAGGAAGAAATTCAACATGACATATTGTTATACAATGATAGGAATTCAGTGAATCATCAAGGTAATCTTATACAGTTAACACATGAAGCGACTTGGTATTTCAATAGCAACATTTCAAGGTTATCCCAACCACTAAAGGTCTTAGCATGATTTATAGATCTTATTCTGATCACCTCTTTTTCAGTTTTACATAGTCTTCTATTAAATTTTAAAATTCTTTGAACATAAGAACTTAGTTTGATTTCTATTTTTTGTAATATCTTTGTATTAACGTCCAACTGCCCAAAACATTTTTGTTTGGCTTTTACAGATAACATTCTTTAGTGTTGATCTAGTTAAAGAACAGTTATCAGACCATAACCCCTTAAAAATATATTTATCTCTTCCCAATATACATTTAATGTTTCACAGTCCATAAACATGTGTATCCATTCAACCTTTACATCTTTACTACATCTCCAACAAAATGAAAAAGTGATTTTACTAAGCTTAGAGATTTTG